>NW_020230241.1:0-156769 GCF_003227715.2 Harpegnathos saltator
GCCTGTCATTTTTGCTATCTTTCGTGGCTTATATCTTAGAAACGCGTGATCTCAGCTCGATGCGGGTTTGCACGGATCTAATCTTATATCGAACCTAGATGACATATATTGCAAATAATTTTGTAGTTATACCCGGTGACACGTCATTTCGCTCCGGTGGCCTTGAACCTTATACGCTTTAATTCTTCAATAAAGAATGCGCGCACTTTTGTTATAATTCGCGAAGATCTTCTTTATTTTGTGTCTAGATTAAAACCCTATATCATGCATTATTTCCATATTTTATAATTTTCATTTCCCAATGCCTGTCACTTTTTCCATCTTTCGTGGCTTATATCTAGAAACGCGTGATCTCAAGCTCGATGCGGTTTGCACGGATCAATTATATCGAAACCTAGATTGACATCTTACAGTAAATAATTTTGTAGCTTATACTCGGTGACACGTCATTTTCGCTCCGGTCGGCCTTGAACTTTCCGCTTTAATTTCACGATATACGAATACGCGCACCTTGCTATAATTTGCGAGGATCTTTTTATTTTGGGCCTAGATTAAAAACTTATCATGCATATTTCCATATTTATTTCCATTCCATGCCTGTCATTTTTTCCATCTTTCGTGGCTTATATCTTAGAAAACGCGTGATCTCAAGCTCGATGCGGTTTGCACGGATCAATCTTATACTCGAACCTAGATTGACATCTATCAGCAGAATAATTTTGTAGCTTATACCGGTGGACACGTCATTTTCGCTCCGGTCGGCCTTGAACTTTCCGCTTAAATTTCACGATAACGAATACGCGGCCCTTGCTATAATTTTGCGAGGATCTTCTTATTTTGGGCCTAGATTAAAACCTTATCATGCATATTTCCATATTTTATATTTCAATTTCCATGCCTGTTCATTTTCCATCTTTCGTGGCTTATATCTTTAGAAACGCGTGATCTCAGCTCTGATTGCGGTTTTGCACGGATCAATCTTATATCGAACCTAGATTGACATCTTACAGCAAATAATTTTGTAGCTTATACCCGGTGGACACGTCATTTTCGCTCCGGTCGGCCTTGAACTTTAACGCTTTTAATTCTCAATAAAGAATGCGCGGACTTTGTTATAATTCGCAAAGCTCTTTCTATTTTGTGTCTAGATTAAAACCTTATCATGCATATTTCCATATTTTATATTTCATTTCCATGCCTGTCATTTTTCCATCTTTCGTGGCTTATATCTTAGAAACGCGTGATCTCAGCTCGATGCGGTTTGCACGGATCAATCTATATCGAACCTAGATTGACATCTTACAGCAAATAATTTGTAGCTTATACCCGGTGACACGTCATTTTCGCTCCGGTCGGCCTTGAACTTTACGCTTTAATTTCTAAAGAATTGCGCGCACTTTGGTTATAATTCGCCGGAAGATCTTTTCTTATTTGTGTCTAGATTAAAACCTTAATCATGCATATTTCCTATTTTATATTTCGTTTCCATGCCTGTCATTTTTCCATCTTTCGTGGCTTATATCTTAGAAACGCGTGATCTCAGCTCGATGCGGTTTGCACGGATCAATCTTATATCGAACCTAGATTGACATCTTACAGTAAATAATTTTGTAGCTTATACCCGGTGACACGTCAGTTACGTTCCGGTCGGCCTTGAACTTTACGCTTTAATTTCTCAATAAAGAATGCGCGCACTTTGTTATAATTCGCGAAAGTATCTTTCTTTATTTGTGTCCTAGATTAAAACCTTATCATGCATATTTCCATATTTTATATTTCATTTCCATGCCTGTCATTTTTCCATCTTTCGTGGCTTATATCTTAGAAACGCGTGATCTCAGCTCGATGCGGTTTGCACGGATCAATCTTATATCGAACCTAGATTGACATCTTACAGTAAATAATTTTGTAGCTTATACTCGGTGACACGTCATTTTCGCTCCGGTCGGCCTTGAACTTTCCGCTTTAATTTCACGATAACGAATACGCGCACCTTGCTATAATTTGCGAGGATCTTTCTTATTTTGGGCCTAGATTAAAAACTTATCATGCATATTTCCATATTTTATATTTCATTTCCATGCCTGTCATTTTTCCATCTTTCGTGGCTTATATCTTAGAAACGCCGTGATCTCAGCTCGATGCGGTTTGCACGGATCAATCTTATATCGACCTAGATTGACATCTTACAGCAAATAATTTTGTAGCTTATACCCGTGAACGTCATTTTTCGCTCCGGTCGGCCCTTGAACATTCCGCTTTAATTTCACGATAAAACGCGCACCTTGCTATAATTCTGCGAGGTCTTTCTTAATTTTGGGTCTAGATTAAAACCTTATCATGCATATTCCATATTTAATATTTCATTTCCATACCTGTCTTTTTCATCTTCGGGGCTTATACTTTAGAAACGCCGTGATCTCAGCTCGATGCGGTTTGCACGGATCAATCTTATATCGAACCTAGATTGACACTTACAGAAATAATTTTGTAGCTTATACCCGGTGACACGTCATTTTCGCTCCGGTCCGGCCCTTGAATTTACGCTTTAATTCTCAATAAAGAATGCGAGCACTTTGTTATAATTCGCGAAGATCTTTCTTATTTTGTGTCTAGATTAAAACCTTATCATGCATATTTCCATATTTTATATTTCATTTCCATGCCTGTCATTTTTCCATCTTTCGTGGCTTATATCTTAGAAACGCGTGATCTCAGCTCGATGCGGTTTGCACGGATCAATCTTATATCGAACCTAGATTGACATCTTACAGTAAATAATTTTGTAGCTTATACCCGGTGTCACGTTATTTTCGCTCCGGTCGGCCTTGAACTTTCCGCTTTAATTTCTCAATAAAGAATGCGCGCACTTTGTTATAATTGCGAAGATCTTTCTTATTTTGTGTCTAGATTAAAACCTTATCATGCATATTTCCATATTTTATATTTCATTTCCATGCCTGTCATTTTTCCATCTTTCTCGTGGCTTTATATCTTAGAACGCGTGATCTCAGCTCGATGCGGTTTGCACGGATCAATCTTATATCGAACCTAGATTGACATCTTACAGTAAATAATTTTGTAGCTTATACTCGGTGACACGTCATTTTCGCTCCGGTCGGCCTTGAACTTTCCGCTTTAATTCACGATAACGAATACGCGCACCTTGCTATAATTTGCGAGGATCTTTCTTATTTTGGGCCTAGATTAAAACCTTATCATGCATATTTCCATATTTTATATTTCATTTCCATGCCTGTCATTTTTCCATCTTTCGTGGCTTATATCTTAGAAACGCGTGATCTCAGCTCGATGCGGTTTGCACGGATCAATCTTATATCGAACCTAGATTGACATCTTACAGCAAATAATTTTGTAGCTTATACCCGGTGACACGTCATTTTCGCTCCGGTCGGCCTTGAACTTTCCGCTTTAATTTCACGATAACGAATACGCGCACCTTGCTATAATTTGCGAGGATCTTTCTTATTTTGGGTCTAGATTAAAACCTTATCATGCATATTTCCATATTTTATATTTCATTTCCATGCCTGTCATTTTTCCATCTTTCGTGGCTTATATCTTAGAAACGCGTGATCTCAGCTCGATGCGGTTTGCACGGATCAATCTTATATCGAACCTAGATTGACATCTTACAGCAAATAATTTTGTAGCTTATACCCGGTGACACGTCATTTTCGCTCCGGTCGGCCTTGAACTTTCCGCTTTAATTTCTCAATAAAGAATGCGCGCACTTTGTTATAATTCGCGAAGATCTTTCTTATTTTGTGTCTAGATTAAAACCTTATCATGCATATTTCCATATTTTATATTTCATTTCCATGCCTGTCATTTTTCCATCTTTCGTGGCTTATATCTTAGAAACGCGTGATCTCAGCTCGATGCGGTTTGCACGGATCAATCTTATATCGAACCTAGATTGACATCTTACAGCAAATAATTTTGTAGCTTATACCCGGTGACACGTCATTTTCGCTCCGGTCGGCCTTGAACTTTCCGCTTTAATTTCACGATAACGAATACGCGCACCTTGCTATAATTTGCGAGGATCTTTCTTATTTTGGGTCTAGATTAAAACCTTATCATGCATATTTCCATATTTTATATTTCATTTCCATGCCTGTCATTTTTCCATCTTTCGTGGCTTATATCTTAGAAACGCGTGATCTCAGCTCGATGCGGTTTGCACGGATCAATCTTATATCGAACCTAGATTGACATCTTACAGCAAATAATTTTGTAGCTTATACCCGGTGACACGTCATTTTCGCTCCGGTCGGCCTTGAACTTTCCGCTTTAATTTCACGATAACGAATACGCGCACCTTGCTATAATTTGCGAGGATCTTTCTTATTTTGGGTCTAGATTAAAACCTTATCATGCATATTTCCATATTTTATATTTCATTTCCATGCCTGTCATTTTTCCATCTTTCGTGGCTTATATCTTAGAAACGCGTGATCTCAGCTCGATGCGGTTTGCACGGATCAATCTTATATCGAACCTAGATTGACATCTTACAGCAAATAATTTTGTAGCTTATACCCGGTGACACGTCATTTTCGCTCCGGTCGGCCTTGAACTTTCCGCTTTAATTTCACGATAACGAATACGCGCACCTTGCTATAATTTGCGAGGATCTTTCTTATTTTGGGTCTAGATTAAAACCTTATCATGCATATTTCCATATTTTATATTTCATTTCCATGCCTGTCATTTTTCCATCTTTCGTGGCTTATATCTTAGAAACGCGTGATCTCAGCTCGATGCGGTTTGCACGGATCAATCTTATATCGAACCTAGATTGACATCTTACAGCAAATAATTTTGTAGCTTATACCCGGTGACACGTCATTTTCGCTCCGGTCGGCCTTGAACTTTCCGCTTTAATTTCACGATAACGAATACGCGCACCTTGCTATAATTTGCGAGGATCTTTCTTATTTTGGGTCTAGATTAAAACCTTATCATGCATATTTCCATATTTTATATTTCATTTCCATGCCTGTCATTTTTCCATCTTTCGTGGCTTATATCTTAGAAACGCGTGATCTCAGCTCGATGCGGTTTGCACGGATCAATCTTATATCGAACCTAGATTGACATCTTACAGCAAATAATTTTGTAGCTTATACCCGGTGACACGTCATTTTCGCTCCGGTCGGCCTTGAACTTTCCGCTTTAATTTCACGATAACGAATACGCGCACCTTGCTATAATTTGCGAGGATCTTTCTTATTTTGGGTCTAGATTAAAACCTTATCATGCATATTTCCATATTTTATATTTCATTTCCATGCCTGTCATTTTTCCATCTTTCGTGGCTTATATCTTAGAAACGCGTGATCTCAGCTCGATGCGGTTTGCACGGATCAATCTTATATCGAACCTAGATTGACATCTTACAGCAAATAATTTTGTAGCTTATACCCGGTGACACGTCATTTTCGCTCCGGTCGGCCTTGAACTTTCCGCTTTAATTTCTCAATAAAGAATGCGCGCACTTTGTTATAATTCGCGAAGATCTTTCTTATTTTGTGTCTAGATTAAAACCTTATCATGCATATTTCCATATTTTATATTTCATTTCCATGCCTGTCATTTTTCCATCTTTCGTGGCTTATATCTTAGAAACGCGTGATCTCAGCTCGATGCGGTTTGCACGGATCAATCTTATATCGAACCTAGATTGACATCTTACAGCAAATAATTTTGTAGCTTATACCCGGTGACACGTCATTTTCGCTCCGGTCGGCCTTGAACTTTCCGCTTTAATTTCACGATAACGAATACGCGCACCTTGCTATAATTTGCGAGGATCTTTCTTATTTTGGGTCTAGATTAAAACCTTATCATGCATATTTCCATATTTTATATTTCATTTCCATGCCTGTCATTTTTCCATCTTTCGTGGCTTATATCTTAGAAACGCGTGATCTCAGCTCGATGCGGTTTGCACGGATCAATCTTATATCGAACCTAGATTGACATCTTACAGCAAATAATTTTGTAGCTTATACCCGGTGACACGTCATTTTCGCTCCGGTCGGCCTTGAACTTTCCGCTTTAATTTCACGATAACGAATACGCGCACCTTGCTATAATTTGCGAGGATCTTTCTTATTTTGGGCTAGATTAAAACCTTATCATGCATATTTCCATATTTTATATTTCATTTCCATGCCTGTCATTTTTCCATCTTTCGTGGCTTATATCTTAGAAACGCGTGATCTCAGCTCGATGCGGTTTGCACGGATCAATCTTATATCGAACCTAGATTGACATCTTACAGCAAATAATTTTGTAGCTTATACCCGGTGACACGTCATTTTCGCTCCGGTCGGCCTTGAACTTTCCGCTTTAATTTCCAATAACGAATACGCGCACCTTGCTATAATTTGCGAGGATCTTTCTTATTTTGGGTCTAGATTAAAACCTTATCATGCATATTTCCATATTTTATATTTCATTTCCATGCCTGTCATTTTTCCATCTTTCGTGGCTTATATCTTAGAAACGCGTGATCTCAGCTCGATGCGGTTTGCACGGATCAATCTTATATCGAACCTAGATTGACATCTTACAGCAAATAATTTTGTAGCTTATACCCGGTGACACGTCATTTTCGCTCCGGTCGGCCTTGAACTTTCCGCTTTAATTTCTCAATAAGAATACGCGCACCTTGTTATAATTGCGAGATCTTTCTTATTTTGGTCTAGATTAAAACCTTATCATGCATATTTCCATATTTTATATTTCATTTCCATGCCTGTCATTTTTCCATCTTTCGTGGCTTATATCTTAGAAACGCGTGATCTCAGCTCGATGCGGTTTGCACGGATCAATCTTATATCGAACCTAGATTGACATCTTACAGTAAATAATTTTGTAGCTTATACCCGGTGACACGTCATTTTCGCTCCGGTCGGCCTTGAACTTTACGCTTTAATTTCTCAATAAAGAATGCGCGCACTTTGTTATAATTCGCGAAGATCTTTCTTATTTTGTGTCTAGATTAAAACCTTATCATGCATATTTCCATATTTTATATTTCATTTCCATGCCTGTCATTTTTCCATCTTTCGTGGCTTATATCTTAGAAACGCGTGATCTCAGCTCGATGCGGTTTGCACGGATCAATCTTATATCGAACCTAGATTGACATCTTACAGTAAATAATTTTGTAGCTTATACCCGGTGACACGTCATTTTCGCTCCGGTCGGCCTTGAACTTTCCGCTTTAATTTCACGATAACGAATACGCGCACCTTGCTATAATTTGCGAGGATCTTTCTTATTTTGGGCCTAGATTAAAACCTTATCATGCATATTTCCATATTTTATATTTCATTTCCATGCCTGTCATTTTTCCATCTTTCGTGGCTTATATCTTAGAAACGCGTGATCTCAGCTCGATGCGGTTTGCACGGATCAATCTTATATCGAACCTAGATTGACATCTTACAGCAAATAATTTTGTAGCTTATACCCGGTGACACGTCATTTTCGCTCCGGTCGGCCTTGAACTTTCCGCTTTAATTTCACGATAACGAATACGCGCACCTTGCTATAATTTGCGAGGATCTTTCTTATTTTGGGCCTAGATTAAAACCTTATCATGCATATTTCCATATTTTATATTTCATTTCCATGCCTGTCATTTTTCCATCTTTCGTGGCTTATATCTTAGAAACGCGTGATCTCAGCTCGATGCGGTTTGCACGGATCAATCTTATATCGAACCTAGATTGACATCTTACAGCAAATAATTTTGTAGCTTATACCCGGTGACACGTCATTTTCGCTCCGGTCGGCCTTGAACTTTACGCTTTAATTTCTCAATAAAGAATGCGCGCACTTTGTTATAATTCGCGAAGATCTTTCTTATTTTGTGTCTAGATTAAAACCTTATCATGCATATTTCCATATTTTATATTTCATTTCCATGCCTGTCATTTTTCCATCTTTCGTGGCTTATATCTTAGAAACGCGTGATCTCAGCTCGATGCGGTTTGCACGGATCAATCTTATATCGAACCTAGATTGACATCTTACAGCAAATAATTTTGTAGCTTATACCCGGTGACACGTCATTTTCGCTCCGGTCGGCCTTGAACTTTACGCTTTAATTTCTCAATAAAGAATGCGCGCACTTTGTTATAATTCGCGAAGATCTTTCTTATTTTGTGTCTAGATTAAAACCTTATCATGCATATTTCCATATTTTATATTTCATTTCCATGCCTGTCATTTTTCCATCTTTCGTGGCTTATATCTTAGAAACGCGTGATCTCAGCTCGATGCGGTTTGCACGGATCAATCTTATATCGAACCTAGATTGACATCTTACAGCAAATAATTTTGTAGCTTATACCCGGTGTCACGTTATTTTCGCTCCGGTCGGCCTTGAACTTTCCGCTTTAATTTCTCAATAAAGAATGCGCGCATTTTGTTATAATTCGCGAAGATCTTTCTTATTTTGTGTCTAGATTAAAACCTTATCATGCATATTTCCATATTTTATATTTCATTTCCATGCCTGTCATTTTTCCATCTTTCGTGGCTTATATCTTAGAAACGCGTGATCTCAGCTCGATGCGGTTTGCACGGATCAATCTTATATCGAACCTAGATTGACATCTTACAGTAAATAATTTTGTAGCTTATACCCGGTGACACGTCATTTTCGCTCCGGTCGGCCTTGAACTTTCCGCTTTAATTTCACGATAACGAATACGCGCACCTTGCTATAATTTGCGAGGATCTTTCTTATTTTGGGCCTAGATTAAAACCTTATCATGCATATTTCCATATTTTATATTTCATTTCCATGCCTGTCATTTTTCCATCTTTCGTGGCTTATATCTTAGAAACGCGTGATCTCAGCTCGATGCGGTTTGCACGGATCAATCTTATATCGAACCTAGATTGACATCTTACAGCAAATAATTTTGTAGCTTATACCCGGTGACACGTCATTTTCGCTCCGGTCGGCCTTGAACTTTACGCTTTAATTTCTCAATAAAGAATGCGCGCACTTTGTTATAATTCGCGAAGATCTTTCTTATTTTGTGTCTAGATTAAAACCTTATCATGCATATTTCCATATTTTATATTTCATTTCCATGCCTGTCATTTTTCCATCTTTCGTGGCTTATATCTTAGAAACGCGTGATCTCAGCTCGATGCGGTTTGCACGGATCAATCTTATATCGAACCTAGATTGACATCTTACAGTAAATAATTTTGTAGCTTATACCCGGTGACACGTCATTTTCGCTCCGGTCGGCCTTGAACTTTACGCTTTAATTTCTCAATAAAGAATGCGCGGACTTTGTTATAATTCGCAAAGATCTTTCTTATTTTGTGTCTAGATTAATACCTTATCATGCATATTTCCATATTTTATATTTCATTTCCATGCCTGTCATTTTTCCATCTTTCGTGGCTTATATCTTAGAAACGCGTGATCTCAGCTCGATGCGGTTTGCACGGATCAATCTTATATCGAACCTAGATTGACATCTTACAGTAAATAATTTTGTAGCTTATACCCGGTGACACGTCATTTTCGCTCCGGTCGGCCTTGAACTTTCCGCTTTAATTTCACGATAACGAATACGCGCACCTTGCTATAATTTGCGAGGATCTTTCTTATTTTGGGTCTAGATTAAAACCTTATCATGCATATTTCCATATTTTATATTTCATTTCCATGCCTGTCATTTTTCCATCTTTCGTGGCTTATATCTTAGAAACGCATGATCTCAGCTCGATGCGGTTTGCACGGATCAATCTAATTTCGAACCTAGATTAACGACTTACAGCAAATAATTTTGTATCTTATATCCGGTGAGACGTTATTTTCGCATCGGTCGGCGTTGAACTTTCCGCTGCAATTTCTCGATAACGAATAGGCGCACCTTGTTATAATTTGCGAAGATCTGTCTTATTTTCGAACTAGATTATAACGTTATTATGCATATTTCCATATTTAATATTTCATTTTCATGCCTGTCATTTTTCCATCTTTCGTATCTTATATGTTAGAAACGCGTAATCTCAGCTCGATGCGGTTTGCACGGATCAATCTTATTTCGGACCTAGATTAATGTCTTACAGCAAATAATTTTGTATCTTATATCAGGTGATACGTTATTTTAGCATCGGCCTTGAACTTTCCGCTTTAACTTCTCTATAACGAATAGGCGCACCATGTAGTAATTTGTGACGACCTTTCTTATTTTCGGTCTAGATTATAACCTTATTATGCATATTTCCATATTTAATATTTCATTTTCATGCCTGTCATTTTTCTATTTTTCGTGGCTTATATCTTAGAAACGCGTAATCTCAGCTCGATGCGGTTTGCACGGATCAATCTTATGTCGAACTTAGATTAATGTCTTACAGCAAATAATTTTGTATCTTATACCCGGTGATACGTTATTTTCGCATCGGTCGGCCTTGAACTTTCCGCTGCAATTTCTCGATAACGAATAGGCGCACCTTGTTATAATTTGCGAAGATCTTTCTTATTTTCGGTCTAGATTATAACCTTATTATGCATATTTCCATATTTAATATTTCATTTTCATGCCTGTCATTTTTCCATCTTTCGTAGCTTATGTGTTAGAAACGCGTAATCTCAGCTCGATGCGGTTTGCACGGATCAATCTTATTTCGGAGCTAGATTAATGTTTTACAGCAAATAATTTTGTAGCTTATATCCGGTGACACGTTATTTTCGCATCGGTCGGCCTTGAACTTTCCGCTTTAATTTCTGTATAACGAATACGCGCACCTTGTTATAATTTGCGAAGATCTGTCTTATTTTGTGTCTAGATTAATACCTTATTATCCATATTTTGTTATTTAATATTTCATTTTCATGCCTGTCATTTTCCCATCTTTCGTGGCTTATATCTTAGAAACTCGTAATCTCAGCTCGATGCGGCTTGCACGGATCAATCTTATTTCGAACCTAGATTAATGTCTTACAGCAAATAATTTTGTAGCTTATATCCGGTGACACGTTATTTTCGCTTCGGTCGGCCTTGAACTTTCCGCTTTAATTTCTCTGTAATGAATAGGCGCACCTTGTTATAATTTGCGAAGATCTGTCTTATTTTCGATGTAGATTATAACCTTATTATGCATATTTCCATATTTAATATTTCATTTTCATGCCTGTCATTTTTCCATCTTTCGTGGCTTATATGTTAAAAACGCGTAATCTCAGCTCGATGCGGCTTGCACGGATCAATCTTATTTCGGACCTAGATTAATGTCTTACAGCAAATAATTTTGTATCTTATATCCGGTGACGCGTTATTTTCGCATCGGTCGGCCTTGAACTTTCCGCTTTAATTTCTGTATAACGAATAGGCGCACCTTGTTATAATTTGCGAAGATCTGTCTTATTTTCGATCTAGATTATAACCTTATTATTCATATTTCCATATTTAATATTTCATTTTCATGCCTGTCATTTTTCCATCTTTCGTGGCTTATATCTTAGAAACGCGTAATCTCAGCTCGATGCGGTTTGCACGGATCAATCTTATTTCGGAGCTAGATTAATGTCTTACAGCAAATAATTTTGTATCTTATATCCGGTGAGACTTTATTTTCGCTCCGTTCGGCCTTGAACTTTTCGCTTTAATTTCTCGATAACGAATAGGCGCACCTTGTTGTAATTTATGAGGATCTTTCTTATTTTGGGTCTAGATTAAAATCTTATCATCCATATTTCGGTAATTAATATTTTATGAGGTCATTTCGGATCTTGCCATTTTTCCATCTTTTGTAGTTTCTAACTCCGAAACGGGTAGTCGTAGTTCGGTGCGATTCACAAGGATCTTAGTTATTTTGAGTCTAGATTATAACTTTATCACTTATATTTCGATGATTAATATTTGATGGCTTGTCATTTTCGGGCCTGTCACTTTTCAATCTTTCGTGTTTTGTATCTCCAAAACGCGTGATCACAGGTCGCTCGATGCACAGGTCGACTCGGATCATTTTTATTTAGTATTTAGATTAATATTTTACTGCCCTTAATTTTGCGGCTTATACCTGGTGTCTCGTCATTTTCGCATCGATCTCTTTTGTGCTATCAGGTTCAATTTCTTATCGTATTTTCTTAATCCATTTTATCATATGTTAAACTACCAAAAGAACGATTATATGTGATTTCAATTCGTGACAATATTCGCTTTCTTTTAAGCACACTCTCAAGTCTCTGCAGTTTTTAGAAGCGACTCTCTTCCAATTCGTCGATTCTTAGAATTTGACCTCTTCTGTGCGTCGATTTTTAGAACCAGTATCGAGCTTTCGTTTCCATTCTTCGTGGATCGCGACCATCTGAATTTTTGCTTATTATGTTATATGCGTAATCAGTTATATATATATATGCATACATATCCATATATATACGAGGGCAGTCTGAGAAGTTTTGAGCCTAACATAGAAACAAATATTTTTTCGGCCAAATGTAATTTTATTTTTCAACATAGTCTTCTTTTAAGTCGATACATTTTTCCCAGCTTTAACCTCTAGTCTCCTTTTAAGTCGATACATTTTTCCCAGCTTTAACCCTTTCAAATAGTAGTTGGCGTCTTGCTCCGCAAAATAGGCGTTTACCTGTGCGATGACCTCGTTCGATGAAAATCTCTGTCATCCAAGCGAAACTTTAACTTTAAGCTTGGGAAAAAGGAAAAAGTTGCTGGGAGCCAGATCTGGTGAATACGGTGGTCAACCAATTCGAAATGCAATTCGTGAATTTTGGCCATGGCGACCGCCGAATGCGTTTTTGGTCCAAAGTGAGCAAGCGCGGCACTCAACGCGCGGATAGATTACGCATGTCCACTTCTTCAGTCAGTATATGACAAACGCATTCTTTCGATATGCCCATAGCCTCTGCTCTATCTCTCTAACCTTGATTCGACGATCGTTCAGTACCATTTGGTGAACATTTTCAATGTTATCGATGGTGGTCGCAGTTTTTGGCCGTTCCAAACACTCATCATCAGCCAAGCAGGTACGACCACGTTTAAATTCAACTGCCCATCTTTTCACGGTGGCAAATGATGGGACAGAGTCTCGGTAAACAGCATCCAACTCGAGTTTTATTTGCGCAGGCATATTGCCTTTCAAATGCAAGAATTTAATCATGGCATGATATTCGATTTTTTCCATTTTTACAAAAACACTGACATCGACAAACGACTGTCAAACAACAACTGAGCGTCCAAAATGGCTGAAATTTTCACAGTCATCTTTCAAAGCATATACCATTGTAGTACCAGAATGATTTTGACGAGTAGAGCCATCTTCATGTTGAGGCTCAAAACTTTTCAGATTGCCCTCGTATGTATATGTGTATATATATTATATATATATACACATATACATTATATATATATATATCATAATTTTTTTAGTATTGTATATATTATTTATTTATATACATGAAGACGAAGGTACAATTCATGTTGAACATGCACAATGTATTATTTGTTCACATTTGCTATTGTTACCTATTTGATCTAGAATCTCATTACTGTTTTACCATTGATACTTATCACTATACTTCCACGCGCGGTTAGTCGCTGTATTTAGCTATACTGACATGCGCGCTATCGGTTTATGAGTTGGCTGCACTGTCCTGTTCTCATGTAAACCGGATCCAAAGCATCTGACTCTATGGCCGCGTTCAGCAGACTCAACAGTTAGACAACATTACTAGATTTACCACTGAATCTCGCTCCTGATTGGTAAATACTTCTGGGTCTATGAAAAATCTAAAAGAATGCTCTAATCACAGACAATAATCACTAAGCGCTCTCTGATCACTTTGTTCTACTGAACGCGGCCTATGATTCAACAATTCGTCTGTTGTATACTCACGGTAATCGATTCTATCCCTTGGAAATTTTTACAAACTGAGAAGTGACTACGTTTCTACACTACTCACAGTCCATGCACAATTAATAAAATAACTAAAACTTGCACTCGCTTAGCTTGGAGGATTGAGACCTGGTCTATAATAGATGTTGTAAGCTGTAAGCCGTAAGAACTGGCTAATTATAGCCGATTATTTTTATAATAATCGACTGTGATTCGCCAATTCTTACGGCTTACAACTTACGACACGTATTGTAGACCAGGCCTCAATCCTCCATAAGCGAGCGTAAGTTTTAGTTATTTTATTAATCGTGGATTGTGAGTAATGTAGAAACGTAGTCACTTCTCAATTTGTGAAAATTTCCAAGGGACAGAATCGATTACTTACCGTGGGTGTACACTAGAAAGCAAAACGGTTTCAACAGTTTTTTTTCTAGTGACATGTGTAATGCGTGTAGTTGTGATTTTGAGGATCATTGCTTAAGCAAATTGCGCAAAACAAAGGATCACGGGTCTCTTTCTCTCTTGTGCAAGTGATTCTCAAATTCACAATTATACGGGTTACTTATGTCACTAGAAGAAAAACTACCAAAACCGTTTTGCTTTCCAGTGTACTTTTATTTTCCAAGTAATACTATTCAACGATGGATCAGACGTGTGTTTATTCTGTTCAAAAAATATGTAAACTTCAGTAGATTATTATTTTTATAAAAATTATACTATTGTAACACTTCGGAAAGCTTTTTGAAACTTGATATTTCTAATTTTAACCATATTATAAATTTAATCATCTTATAAAAATATATATTAAATGAAAAGTAATAACTTTTCAATCGTAAACCTCATATTCCAATTTAGTTTTTACATCGCAAAATTTCTTTTTTTCAGTATTTTATTAAATTTGCGTTTTAAACAGAATTTTAAAGCTCATTTATATTCGTTAATAAAATTTAATAATATCAAATATAAAATGATAAGAGGAATAACTAGCGACGTGGAAACTAATGTATTTGAACTTATTTGAACTTATCGAGACTACAATCGATTCTTCGAACAAAACAGAAGCGAATATCGATTCGTTAGTGGGTTATCACCCTAACTTTAGAGAGTATATGCCTGTATTAGCATGTAAGTAGCGCGTCGATTCGACGTGACATTTAATTTTTGAACCGCGATCGGAACACGCATCGAAAGGTATTTTGACGTTGGTGTATTTTCCGAACGTGCCAACGATCAAAGTAAGATGTCGTCGGGCGTTATAGATATACTTGTGGACATGGGTTTCAGTATATCCAAGGCGTAAGTTTACGAATAACGTCATGTCACCGCTACGCCTAACCTTCGACATTCTATTTAATCGTTCTATTGCAGCGAAAAAGCCTTGGAGATTACCGGCAACAAAGGTGTCGAGCCGGCGATGGAATGGTATGAAGGCGCCGTCGATATAATTCTCGTATCATTCTAACACTCTCGACTTTTATTTCAGGCTGTTGGCGCATTCCGATGAGGCTGAGCCAACGCTTGAACCTACCATGGCAGAAGGCGCTCCGGCACCGGTCACTGATACACCGTCTCAGGATAATGTTGCTGGTGCTACCAGTGAGCAAGTGTCTACCACCGAGACGGCCAAATCGATGAAATGTGATATGTATGTGATATGTTGATACAAATTTAACATAAATTTCTAAGCATAAGGATGTAAATATTCATTTGGATATCAGCAATGAAAAATTGTTTCATATAGAAATTCTATTTTGTTAAAATATCTGCGACAATATCTTACTAATCTGACTAATATGTCATCATGAGGGAAATATAAAATGCAATAGAAATTTTGTTTATAGATGTGGCAAGCTCTTCAAGTCTAACTTAGAGGTAGAGTTTCATGCTACGAAATCAGGACATGACAGATTCTCTGAAAGCACAGAAGAAAAGAAACCACTTACCGAAGAGGAAAAGAAAGAACAGTTGAAAATATTGGAAGAAAAGATGAGACAAAAGAGGAAAGAAAGAGAGGAGCAGGAGAAAAAAGATGCATTTGAGAGAGAAAGGAACAGGATACGGTCAGGGAAGGAAATGTCTGAAGCCAGAAAAAAGTAAGAAATATATCTTAGCAATGTTAACTTCTAATCACTTCTAATACTAAGTAAAATATATAATATCCATTATTTACATTACAGATTAGAAGAATTAGAAATGATAAAGCTCTTTGAGCAAAGAAAACGTGAAAAAGCTGAAGAGAAAGAAGCACGACAGAGAGTAAGAGCACAGATCGAAGCTGATAAAGCAGCAAGAAAAGCTAAAGCAGCTGCTGAGAGCGGCCAATTACTTAATACCGTTCCAGTTCCATCACCCACGACATCTTCCTTGTCTACGACACATCATAGGAAAGATTACAGTGAAACCAAGCTTCAGGTACTAACATAATAAATATACCATAATATAGTTTTAAGGCAGTATAACCCAAAGAATTAAATTCCTTTCGAAATGTATACAATTTTAGCTCAGGCTCACCAACGGGCAAACTTTGATACAAAATTTCGGAAGTAAAGAACAATTGTCCGCGGTGAGATTATTTATAGAGATGAACAGGACGGATGGTACTGGTCCTTTTCAATTAATGACTACTTTTCCTAAGAAAATATTTACAGAGGAGGATTATGACACACCATTGGATGTGTTAGGTATGCTGTATCGATACATTTATCATTGTATACAATGCGTAACTTGTAATGATTTCTACTTGATTATTGGTAAAATTATTATACAATTCTGTAACACGATGACATTATTTGTGCAACAATACATTGATAAAAGAAATATTGATTGATTGATATACATATTCAACATAGAAAGAATCCTTTTTATGGTTAAAGATTGTACAATATGTATTTTTCTTCAACTTCCAGGTTTGGTGCCCTCAGCAGTCGTGATCGTTCAGAAGAAGGTGGAATGATGTAGCCAATGATATCCTAATTCGTAAGCAGAAACACTGATGTACATTCTCATACAGATTGATTACAAGACATTTACCAGATTAATGATAATTCTTCTCATCCGTAAGACATCAGTGAGCAAGTTTGTTGTCTGTAATATATAAGAAGATTTCGTTTTAGTTTTCCTTTTATGATAAATACTATGGGTCTAAACTTAAATGAAAATAGGAGATATTGATTTTACATTGGTACCTGTAACGTTACTCACAGTGTTTTTATACTTCCGTATATTGTGTAAAAGACGATAGAAATATTCGTGATTTAATTTTTAGATTTGTGTGGTAAATATTTTAGTTCAAAAAATATATTTTCTTAATGGTGCATTTTTATATATTCCCAGGAAAAAATGATTATATATAATTCAATTATATGTGAATTTTGTTTCTATATGACCATATATATATAATTATATATAATTATATATGTACATATATGAAGAAATTGTATATATAACTACATATAATCATATATCATATGATCATATAATCATGCTCGTATTTTACTTCAAAGTGAAAAGAAATATATCTAGTAAGTTGTATATTATTTCCATTAGAGTTGTCATGCTGTTACTATCGCTCATTACTTTTTTTCAATAACTTTATAACCGTGTGTAAAACCATGTATAAACCATGTGTAAAATCATATATGATTATAAACATTTTGCACTTTATATATAACGTTATATGAAATTATATACACTCATATGTAATCTCATATAGAGTACCAAATTTCATATATAATTTTATATTTTATCACATATATTTATATATATAATTATATATAATCTTTTTTCCTAGATTGTTAATTAAAAAATAATACTTATTTATCTTGTACGGATAATCTATCTGTGCAATTTATCGCCAAATTCTTACCGCGATGAAAGTTGATTTTGTCGTGTATATGTTGTCTGTGCATAATGTGTAATTTTATCCTATAATTTTAATACTATCCCAGCTTTCCCTTCCTCTCTAATTCTTACATACGAAAAAGTTTACAAAATACAATCGTTATATCTGTATTACTTGGTAGTTGTGTGGTACATGACCAGGATATGTTATCAGTTTAGATTTATTACAGTTCGTAGGGAAATCATAAACTCCATCACAGTCCACTAGTTGTAATGTTTTGTCGAAACAGATTCTTATCTCGAACACATATGATTCACCCGTTTCCTAAAAAAAAGAACTAAGTAGTGATTTATCTGTTAAAAATCTGTAATCTCTTGCTTATCCTTTCTTATATCTAGCGCGATTAGATTAGAACGTTGTTCGTTCATGCAATTACTCATATGAGAGAATAATTTTTTCATTCACCTCATTCTCCGTACACATCACTTGGGCTCTTTTGCCCAGAATCTTTTCAACTGCATGCAACAAATCGTCTATTGTATATTTTTCACCCGGCAAGATGTTCGCTTTTGCAAGCACGTCTATCATGTTGTAAGTGTCGAGTAGTTTCAGACCAGTGTGGAAATATTTAAATACACTATTCAGATCTTTGATGGTAACTGCACAGGTGCCGTGTTTATCCCATTCGTGTCTCCAAAACGAATAGGGCTTGGATCCCTTCTGAATGTCGATCCACTTTTCTTTCAATTCGTTCTCTATAGGTGCTAGAGCACTCGTATTAAAATGCAACGACCTGTTGCAGAACTGCGGGCCGATATGGTTGAATTGCGTGGGCCAAATACCGTGTATAGTCCATTCATCGTGTTTGGGTAGCGAGCAACTATGCGATCCGGAACTTTCTTTCCACATGTAACAAACTGTTGGTGGCCATCTCTGAGTGAATATCACGACGTCAAATTTGTTGGATCTTATAGGTCTCCTCGCGATTGAATAGCTGCAGAGAATGCGTAAAATTAAATCGTGTGTTTTGAGATTGCAATTTTCGCCTTGCACTCAGGATTGTATAGATTCTTTAGGAAATTGTTGAGAGCCTAAAGTTTTATACATATAGATACACATACTTTTATATAATTATATTAAATGATTTGTAACATAATTATACATATGTTATAGTGTTCGTTTTTCATACATAATTATGTTTTGCGCGCTAAGAAATATTTAGATGATTAGAAGCAAAACTTAACTTAGCGTTACTTTAATGTCATAGTAATATCATAACATTTATTCGATTGCAATTGATCGATCAGCCGGATCATTGTTCACATGACAACTGTCTAAGCAAGATTATGTCAATTAACAGGTGGTGGTATGTGTATATAGTGATTGGTGCGTTAGCCGTCCTTGGCACAGTCGACAGTCGTACGTGTATTAATATCTAACGTTAATACATTCCTCTGACTTTTTGGGCTTCGAGATCTTTCTATATATAATTTACTACTTACTACTTATATTTGTACTGTGCACTTGAACATGTGCTAATAGATATTGTCCTCAGTTATCGTGTTTGCACGCAACGAATTACATAATGTTTGCCAAGATTTATTTTTATTCGCCGAGTACACGTCAATTTACTTACCCGTGCGCGACACACAGTAGACACAGCAGGAAGATACATAACACAACATTATACTTGTACATTGCGTCGGTGAGTGGGAAATCGCTCGCTTTGAGCAGGTTTAAGGTAACGGCATTCGTCACTACTTTAAGTGGTAAACTCTCCCACTACCTTCTTATATCAGCAGCCCCACCATTCTGTACCGTTCCCTAGCAAACGATCTTTTAACTGATCATTGTTAAGATTTCCGTAACGGGTGTACCGTGAAAATGTCACTATAACGTCATATGTGGCGTTGAGTATGAATCCTGTATATTTACTGTGACATACGCTACACATAATTTTCATATTTCCCTTATATGATTTATTAACGTGCAAACATTTCCTGTTTACTTTCAACGGCACATTTCTTTTTTCGACGCAGTTGCATCTAATTGGTAGTCTAATTAGCGCCTGATACATTCATAAAAATAATATGATTTTTATGTAAATAATGTTACATACATGTTATTTTACTTTGTATTTCTATTTATTTCATACAATATCTTTTTTTACGTAATCAGTTTCGCTTTATAATTATATCGATAATTACTTGAAACTTAAAAAACAGACAAGTTTTATTTAATTATTAATTATACTAAATAATTTGTAACAATTATATTATTTCTTATTAAAATCTTTTATGCAATGAAATTGTAATAATTTGATGGGAGTATATCGTTTTATAAACGATAAGTAACCGTCAAGTTTGTTGATGAATTGATAAATCTACAGTTGGTCATTTTTTATCACTGATCTTTGGTTATCTTTTCCTTTACCTGTTATACAACAGCGTGTTTAATGATGACAAATGATTTTGACATAAAATTATGTTAATTTGCTCAAAGTATGTTTACGGATGTATCTATAACCGGATGCATGTGCATGCAGTAGAGAAATATTAATAGTTCTATGATGACGCTATCGACATTTGTTTAATAATATATTTTTTTTTAATAATATATTACAATTCTTTATAACTCCAGTGTTACTTTGTACTTTGTACTTTGCACTAGTGCAGTATCGTGACGCAAACTTCGTGCAATACTGATCGTGAACAACTTCGTTGTTCCTCGATAATATTTAACTAAATAGAATTTTCATTTCCTCTCTCGCTTTCTTTATTTCCTTTTCTTTCTATCATCATATTTTATCGTGAAATAATCATAATACACGCACAAAACATGTTGCACTTTACTAACGGTATGTTCATGAAATTAGGAGATAGTAAATTCTTTTTTTTAACTTCATAATATGTTTTTCACTAAGAAATATCTTATATAATAAAACATTAATTTTACTTTTTTTTACAAATCTTCTCTCGTTGAGCGTTGAACACATTACACGTTACACATGCCTAGAGTCACTGTCATGTCGCAAATTTAGAATACTTAAATCTAAAGAGTCTCGGAATACGCATATAATATCAAAATGGTCTTTGATATCTATTATTTATTGCACGTTGAAATGTTTCTTGACAAGTCTTCCGATTAGATGGAACATTTGGAAGGTTTTATTTGGTCGAATTCGTTGCATTAGCAAATAATA
Organism: Harpegnathos saltator; assembly: GCF_003227715.2. Classification (NCBI taxonomy): domain Eukaryota; kingdom Metazoa; phylum Arthropoda; class Insecta; order Hymenoptera; family Formicidae; genus Harpegnathos; species Harpegnathos saltator. The sequence goes on from NW_020230241.1 coordinate 20,976, forward strand.
TGAGATCCCCTTACAAATACATAAGATAATCACAAGGACGAATATATTCATCCAGAAATTGGGGGCGGTTTGTCTACCTAAAAGACGAAAAACTCAAAATCTATCTTCGCTGACACACGTGTCCGCATACACACACACACACACACACACACACATAAATACAATATATATAACAAACAATATGATGACGTTAGACTGTCGGATAATTGTGATTTTAGAAATCCTTACCGATGATCCGAAAGATCTCCACAGGCGAGCTGAAATGACAATATATTTCCTCCAAAGGACAAGGCAATTTCTTCCTGTCGCCATATATGGCTGCTATAAGGGCCTCCAGTCCATATCGGATATAACTCATGTACATAAGTAATGTTCGATAAATCGGTAATGGCGTAGGATCACCAAAGTTTTGCATCGCAATCAGTATTAAGGGACAGGTAATAACAGGCCCGAAGAATATACTATTCTGAAACAAAATATGCGACTGCGATTAAAATGTTTTACGCGCTCTCGCGACACGTAATTATCTTAAGCCGCGAGAGCTTGCGCACGTAAACAGCTACGAACGTACCACGACATTCAACGTGCTGGCGATGCTGTGCGCTATGCTCTCAGAAATAAAGGTGCATAGAAAGCAAGTGCTGAAGAACATGGAGCATCTCTGCCATTCCAAAGGTTGTCCGGTAATCAGGTAGACCATTGTGAGATATATAACTGCTAGCAGTATCTAGAAGAAGAAATATCCGGAAATACTTTGATATTCCGATAAGAGAGTAGCTCTTTTGACATTTCTATCAAGTCGAATATCGACGTAAAGTGATAAGAACAAAATATTCGACGAATATTCGCCACGTGAAAGTATTCCGCATAATGTAACGGTGAAAATACAATTTACCAAGGACCAACCTGTTGAGGTATATTGACTACTGTTAATGCCCAGTAGTAAGCGCTAATATTGTACCATCTGTTGAAGTGCTCCCGCTTCATCAGTAGAATTTGTCCAGGATCTGCAACGAGACCAATAAACATTGAAATACGAATACTTTCCAAGTCGATTAATTTTTTGCCCGCAAATCGATCCTGTTTATGTAAGCTACATCTTTAGAGAGAAATACGATGAATTTTATAAATGTCATGGTAAAAATTAAATTACGATTGTTATAAGTAGCAGAAAATTATTAGAGTCGTTCTTATGTTTATGAGATACTCATGAATAGATAACTTGTAGCAGACATTAAAGTTTTACATTGAATCGATCTCTGGTTTGTCTCAATATCTTATTTTTCTTCTTTTTTTTTTTGTTAACTCAATACTAATCAATACTAATTATGCGTACATGAAGCAGCGAAAATGTTAAAATTGCTCTTACATGTCAGTAAAACAGGTAGCATAGGTATGTAGAGGAATACAATAATGCACGCGAAACAAAAGCCAAAGTTGAAGAGAGCCTTGGACCCATCGTTGCCCATGTTGAAGAAAAGTCCACCAATGACTAATCCCAAGAACACGTGTAAAACTATCTTCAAGTGCATGTTATACTGTGAACACATAGGAATCGCTCATTCGTACGTTCGTCTGGAATACTTGGTTCTTCAGTGTTATAAAAATATTAATTCCTGCGAACCGTGAATTTACCGTATCAAAGTATACTATTTTCTTTTTTTCGGGATACAAACATATTTGTTGCGAAATCATTCAATATTGAATGTCGTGAGTTTCTTTAGTTTCCGAGTCTTCTTCGAGTTCCGATAATGATCAGGTGGCATTTGTTGTTGGCAAAACACATATTTCACTCGATCTTACCGTATCTCGAAAGAGCTGCGTCATCATCCTCTTAATTAGTACGTTGAATTGATCGAACCAAAATATGTTTGGATTTTTCTTTTCGAGTTCGAACATTTGCCTCGATCGATCAATCGGTAAAATCGGCAACTTCGTTTCCACACAAGTGATCATTCGCTCAATCAGATCAGAGCCGTACTCGCCCGATGAGATTTCCACCACTGAAATGGTTGTAACGTAATAACATAACTCCTATTTGACTAAGCGTAAATTTTTTAAATGCTGCAATTTTTTTGTCTCTGCCTTTGTTTCTCTCCTCTCCGAGAGATATTAAACGTGTATCAAAAATAATAAAAGCAAAACTTATATTGAGATAATACAATACTATTTATATTACGTTATTTCCTCCATAGACGAGTATTGATAGAAATTAATGATCAAGTAAAAACTTTGCACGCGAATGATTATTATGTAAATCATAACAGTCAGCTATTATTAACCATATATTCTGCAATTTGTATATTCTTTCAAGAATAAATCTAATATAATCTATGATTCTATACCTTCGAAATATTTAAAAGTTTACACGCGTATAAACTCACCAAAGTCTGCGGGATTGTAGTGTTTCGGACATTCTATATCTATGCTTTGCATATACGGCACTAAGCCGCTGGCGGTGCCTCTGTAGATGCATTGTCCGTTAGTGATAACGTAGATGTTGTCAAATTTTTTAAATGTTCTCGCGCTGGGAGTGTGTATCGAGCAGATTATAGTGCGTCCGAAATGCGCCAATGTTCTCAATAGCTCGATACACTGTAAAGAGGATAGCTCATCTACGCCGCTAGAAAAATCCACTTTACATGTATTTGTATCGGTAATATACTTTGAAAATCTCACAGTCATCAAAAGCAATAATTATATATACGATAATAACTTTACGATATGCGTCGCATTTATTCAGAATATTCATTCGATATTTGCCAAGAAACAACGTTAAAACATTTGTTGAATCATCGTCGATATTTTTTTATTCTTATACTTATCATGTGTATTAATTATCAAGTTGTTATTTGAACTTCATCCTGCACATTCTACATATTTGCCATCTACCTATTCACATGTATCTCTCTTGTTAAAGAGTTATCCACATTTTGAACATGTCGGAACAAAGAGTCATCTTGTTATGTATCTTATACTGTGTAATAAGGAAATTAGTACAAAAAATAGCAGTACACAGACTGTTGCCGAAAGTCAGAATGACGAAATACGTGGACGATTTGAGTGAGAGCTCACCTAATGTTGTAATCATTATGTTATTTTCACGATTAAGCAGCTTTTGCAACTATAACTTCGTACTGGCTCCTTTTTTGTTTGTACATCAGAGGTCTTAATTTTATAAATTCACAATATTCTAAACCAGCTCGGAATCACTTTTCAGGCGATTTTTCCTCCATTTCTTCCCTTTATCTTCTTTCCCCAGGGCCGGCGGTCGTGGATCTGTTAGTCATGTTCTCCATCTCAAAGCTCTTGATATCGTTACATGTTAGATGTTATGATGCCATTGATCCGAAGCGGAGAGCATGACTATCAGATCCACGCCTGTCGGGCATGCAGACGTAGCAATGGGAAAATAAGAAGTAAGTGAGGAAAGACAAACTTTCGAAAATTGCTTGACAAGTGAAAGTGAAATTCCAACTATTGCCTTAAGCTCTCATCAAGCATAAATTGATGTTATAATTATTAAAATTATATGACGAATTTTAATTCCAACAAGTTATCACTATGCATATACAGGGTGAAGAAAAAACCCCGGGACCCCTGAAAATTTCGAAAAACACACTTTATAAAAAAATGTTTCAGACAAAAGTTGTAGCGTTGAAAAAGATCTATTTACCGATCTTAATAATTTGACCTTGGGTGACGTCATCAAGGTCAGGACAAGGTCTCCTCGAATTTTTTAAATAGAACTCTCAATTTTTTACTGCATATTCTGATAGCCCTTCTTCAGACCTTTTCAAAGCACTATGGTTTTATCCAATTTGAATAAGCTGTTCCGAAGTTATCGTGTTTTTTAAAGTAAGATATCTAGCCAACTAAGGCAAGATCGGAGGATGATCCGGCCAACTAAGGCAAGGTCGTAGGATGATCCGGCCAACTAAGGCAAGGTCGGAGTGATCAAGCCAACTAAGACAAGATCGGAGGATGATCCGGCCAACTAAGGCAAGGTCGTAGGATGATCCGGCCAACTAAGGCAAGGTCGGAGTGATCGAGCCAACTAAGACAAGATCGGAGGATGATCCAGCCAACTCGTAAAAATAATTGCGCGACTAACTTCCATGCGTTGGCTCCTATTGGCTTGTCTTAATTTCGTTGATTGATTTATTTCAGTTATTTATTTATTTGAACCATTCTGCTGTTCGATGTTCATTTCTTCCATTTACTCATGTAATACTCATTACAGTTTAGTGAATCGCAAACTCGACTGAAATTCCTCTATTTTTTTGAAAATTATTAAGAAACAGTTTGAAGCTAGTTGTAAGCTGACTTAATTGCACTTCATTCCGTGCTCATTATTATTCTTCAGCACTGTCTTTAGAATAACTTTGAATTGATCCAAATATTAATTTAGTCGATTAGACTAAATCTTATCACTTCTGCTTGTCAATATGGCAAGTCTTTCAGAACGAGAACGCATATCTCTTTTGATGATGAGAGGATGGGATGATCGACTAAGGTCGTACAATGATGTGAGGCTGCTTTTTAATGAAACTTCGTAATCAGGGTAATGCCATTTCAAAATCTACCGTTGAAAGAACGATAAGGCGTTTTCAGGAAACTGGAAGTGTGAAAAATCGTGCAATACCAGGTGGGCCAGTATCAGCAACAAGTGTAGAAAAATCGCTAGATGTTCTACAATCCTTTATCGAAAATCGGCATGATTCGACCCGCAAAGTAGGACAGCAACATGAAATAGATCAAATGTCTGTGCTTAAAATATTGAAAATGAATAAATTTCATCCTTATAAGATCCATCTTGTACAAGAGCTAAATGAAGATAATTTTGATAGGCGCATTGAATTTTGTGATTTGATGATGGAAAAAATAGCCGAAGATCCTAACTATCTATCAAATGTAGTAGTTTTCAGATGAGGCAACATTTCAGTTAAATGGCCACGTTAATCGACACAATTGTAGATTTTGGTCAGATACAAATCTTCACTGGATTGAAGAAACACACACGCAGTATCCACAAAAAGTGAATGTTTGGGTAGGCATTTTGAATAATGTTCTCATAGGTCCACTCTTTATTGACGGAAATCTAACAGCGATAAAATATGAGAATATGCTAAGAAACGAAATAGTTCCAGCGATACAAGCAATCATGGATGACAACTTCGAGCATACATGGTTCCAACAAGATGGTGCCCCCCTCCCACATTACGGAAAGGACGTCCGTAATTATCTGGACACAGTGTTTCCTCATCGATGGATAGGTAGAAGAGGACCTATAGAATGGCCTCCTCGATCACCCGATTTATCACCTAACGATTACTTCCTGTGGGACCATTTAAAAGATAGAGTTTACAAAACGAAACCACAAAATTTGGATGACTTACGAAATCGAATTCTTGATGAAGCTGCTCTCATCCCTGCTGATTACATTCAACAAGCCGTTTCATCTTTTTACGATAGATTAGCTTATTGTCAAACTGTTGATGGCGGACATTTTGAACAATTACTTTAAAGCTTTCCAGTATTGCCTTAGTTGGCCGGACAACTCCCGACCTTGCCTTAGTTGGCCGGATCATCCTACGATCTTGCCTTAGTTGGCTGAATCATCCTCCGATCTTGCCTTAATTGGCTAGATATCTTACTTTAAAAAACTCGATAACTTCGGAACAGCTTATTCAAATTGGATAAAACCATAGTGCTTTGAAAAGGTCTGAAGAAGGGCTATAAGAATATGCAGTAAAAAATTGAGAGTTCTATTTAAAAAATCCGAGGTGACCTTGTCCTGACCTTGATGACGCCACCCAAGGTCAAATTGTTAAGATCGGTAAATAGATCTTTTTCAACGCTACAACTTTTGTCTGAAATATTTTTTTATAAAGTGTATATTTTTCGAAATTTTCAGGGGTCCCGGGGTTTTTTCTTCACCCTGTATATATGTATATATATATATATGTATATATATATATATATATATATATATATCAAAAACCACGGCAGTGGTTTGCGGCAAGGTACGCTTTTTGCTGTATACGCTGCCGTCCTGACTGCCGTGGTACATTCATGCAAACCAACTAGTTGCTAATATATACATATAATTAGCATATTAACATTATGCCGTCCGGTGACACCACTTTGGTGTTATCTGAAAATTTTCACGTAAATGCCGGTGACATGGTCATGGCCACGTTGGTGTCGCGTGCAAAGTTATCAAACAAACGCCGGTGATATCACATTGGTGTCGCGGCGTGTAAAGCTATCGAACAAATGCCAAGATATTGAGATATTGATATTAAATATTGATATTGAGATTAGTAAAACAAGACATTTTACGATCTCTCGAAAAACGCCGGTAACAGGCGGTAAGATCTACACGAGACCTACCGGCGCCAGACAAAAAATCTTGATCACACGTTGCGGACGTCAAAGTGTTAAAATAAAAAAAGAGGATGTAGAAATAGCAGAACTGTAAAATTATAAGATTAAAATATAAGCGGGAAATACATTGCGATTGAGAAGAATTATTCATGTAAACAAATTTATAATCGGTATTGGTACCAACAACCACAATGATTTTTTAAGTTTGCATTTTACACTCACGTTGTTGGTTCGTCGAGGAATATAACTGGTGGATTATTTACTAGTTCGAGAGCGATCATCAGTCTCTTCCTCTCACCCCCAGAGAGATTCTCTGTAAACGTGTTTCGTGATTTCCATAATCGCAGTATGTTTAGAATTTCGTTTATCTGAAAGTACCAAATTCCTTTTACGAGACATGATAACACATAATGTAAAAATATAATAATATTAGGAGTACAAATAAGTTTCCGCCGTTTGACAAAAGATGGCCCCACCAGAAGGTTATGTTGAAATTGTCAGATGTAAAACGTAATATCGTAAGTTTGGACATCTGGTAACAACATAACTTTGAAGTATTAGTGACTCCGTATCAGCATCATATAATTTTTTTCGTGCGAAAATGTCAAGTTTTGTGCCGAATAAGCGTCATTTGTGGGAACTTTTGATTTACTTCTTTAATTTGAAGAAATCTGCAGCTGAGGTGCATCGATTGCTTGTAGAAGCATATGGTGAGACTGCTTTAAGTGAGAGAAGTTGTCGTGAGTGGTTTCAAAAGTTTAAAAACGGTGAGTTTGACGTGGAAGACAAAGAACGTAGTGGTGGAAGGCCGAAAGTGTACGAAGACACGGAATTGGAAGCATTATTGGAGGAAGATTCGTGCCAAACGCAAGAAGAACTTGCACTTACATTAGAAGTGACTCAACAAGCAATTTCACATCGTTTAAAATCGTTGGGAATGATTTAAAAACAAGGAAATTGGGTTCCATATGAACTGAAGCCGAGATACGTTGAACGCCGATTTTGTACGTGTGAAATGCTGCTTGCCAGGCATAAAAGAAAGGGTTTTTTACATCGTATAGTCACTGGTGATGAAAAATGGATCCACTACGATAACCCAAAGAAGAGAAAATCATGGGGACCACCTGGCCATGCTTCAACATCGACAGCCAAACCGAATATTCATGAAAAAAACTCATGCTGTGTATTTGGTGGGATTAGCTTGGTGTCGTGTATTATGAGTTGCTCAAACCGAGCGAAACCATTACTGGAGCTCTCTACCGAACACAATTAATGAAATTGAGCCGAGCACTCAAGGAAAAACGCGCCTATTACTACTTCAGACACGACAAAATTATTCTCCTACATGACAACGCTCGGCCACATGTTGCAAAACCGATGCAAAACCGGTCAAAACCTATTTGGAAACACTTAATTGGGAAATCCTACCCCATCCGCCGTATTCACCAGACATTGCCCCTTCCGATTATCACTTGTTCCGGTCGATGGCACATGGCCTGTTTAAGCAGCGCTTTACATCATATGAAGATACTAAAAATTGGGTCGATTCGTGGATAGCCTCAAAAGATGAAGAGTTCTTCCGACGTGGTATCCGAATGCTGCCAGAAAGATAGGAAAAAGTAGTGGCTAGTGATGGACAATACTTTGAATAAAACGTAATGTACCGTTCTTTCACAATAAATTTCTAATTTTTGATAGAAAACGGCGGAAACTTATTTGTACTCCTAATATATAATATGACTTTCAACGCGAGACAGTTTTGGATAATATGAAATGTATTAATTGTGAATCAGATGTTACATATCATTCTGAACCTGTCAGAATCAAAAAAACAAACAGGACTTGCAAGGTTTGCAAAGTTGTCAAGCGCTAATATCAATCGTATTTTTTGCTATCTCTTTCCTACTCATCCGATCAAAACTTTCATTTGAACTCGATACATCTTATAAAATATACTTATTCTTTTTTTTTTATACGAATCACGAAAGAATATTATGTTAATGGAAAATTAAGTGAGACTGAATACGATAACTCATCGTTGTGAATTGTTACACTTAACGCAAAACGAGTCGCAAAAAAATTAGTTCGTATGCAAAGACTTAGTTCATTTACATTTTATACACATTTTTTATACACATATTTTGTTCTAAAAGTATTTGCATATTTATCGGTGATAATGAAAAAGGTAAATAATAAGCACCAAGCGCAACACGTGTTATTTTTAGTATCAAACTCAAATTATTTTTTTACTGTATATATGTGTACATAAGTTTTTACAAGTAAAACTTATAACTATAATAAAACTCTGCAACACTTCTACTGTACAAAAGAAGTGATATATTAGAACAGTAGCGCCAACTGAGAAACCTAATATATATATATGATTATTGTATACTTAACTTAATATTTTTAGAAATCTCAAATTCAAATTATTTTCTTTTTTAAGATATATATTATGTACATAACATAAGTTTTTATAATATATGTATATAAACTTTTAAAAGTAAAAATTATATCGTGTTATAAAAATTTAACATGTTTGTTAATAGCGTCCAATATTTAAAAAAAATATCTTTTTAAATATTATGTACATAACATAAGTTTTTATAAGTAAAACTTATCAAATTATTTTTTTTGTAAGATATATATGTACATATACTTTTAAAAGTAAAAATTATATCGTGTTATAAAAATTTAACACGTTTGTTAATAGTGTTCAATATTTTAAAAAAATATCTTTTTAAAGGTTATGTTATTCAAAATATTCAAAAAAACCTAGCTGCAAAAAATGTCCATAACATAAATTTTTACAAGTAAAATTTATCATTCTTTATTAGAACACTGAGTTATATGGTTATTTTACTTGTTATTGATAATTGTTATTGATAATAATGAAGGTTTATAATTTATTTATTATAATACTATATAAACTTAAATAAAACATACCGTATATGTATAAAGAAAATTTACAAGAACATTTTATTATAATAAAAATGCTGTCATGTATGTATTAATCAAGTTTTAGTTCGATATAGTTTTTTAAAGTCAAATTAGATATCATTGACATTTCGTCAATTATAATAAGAATAACATCTTTGAATAAAAAAATATCAAAATATGTAGAATATATACACATTCGATATGTATATTCTATAGTGAAGGTTTATAATTTATTATAATACTATATAAACTTAAATAAAACATTACACCGTATATGTATAGAGAGAATTTACAAGTACATTTTATTATAATATATGTTAGGTTTCTCAGTTGGCGCTAGTGTCCTAATATATCATTTCTTTTGTACAGTAGAAAAGTGTTGCAGAGTTTTATTATAGTTATAAGTTTTACTTGTAAAAACTTATGTACACATATATACAATAAAAAAAATAATTTGAGTTTGATATTTCTAAAAATAACACAATACGTGTTGCGCTTGTACTTGGCGCCTTTTTTTTACCTTTTTGTTTAAAAAGATAAGTTTTATATAAGTTTTACTTGTAAAATCTTATGTATTATCTTTAAGTTTTACTTGGAAAAACTTGTTATGTACATATATATACCTTTAAAAAAAAATTTGAATTTGAAATTTCTAAAAATAATTATGACATCAATTGCAACGAACAAATAATTAATCATATTTCTGTTATTTTTATCTTTTCCTCCGTTTAATTTTCAAGTATTCATAGGTTAGGTTTCCTTATATACACTCGTATTCAACGAGACACATTGTAATCATTGTTCAGAAGCTACAGAAAGTTTTGGGACAACCTTTTTTTAAAGAGAAACTTGTTATTTACTTATATTCTTGAATTATATGCTAGACCTTTCATCTTTTTTTTACGATTTAAAGATTTTCTCATTTGTTTTGCTTTGAAACAAAGTGATAAAATAATGTAAAGCCATAAAAAGGACAGAATATATAGGTGATAAATAGAATCCTTTAATTCATCTTCCCGACAGTTTCTTTAACAGAAATGCTTCATAGTGTTAGGCTATACGTCTTAGTATGATTAATATATAGAAATAAGTGACGACTATGACTATCGATTTAATTGTTGAATATAAGATTTTTAATTAACATAATCTTCACATGTTGTATAAAAAAAAAGAAAAAAACGAGGGAAAAAAAGTATTACACATCTTGCACGCGTATCAAGTTCAAATATACTCACGGCAGTACTTTTCTCGAACTGGGATTTCCTTTTGCCAAGTTTCAAGTCGGCGGCAAACGTCATCGCTTCTAAAATCGTGAGTTTCGGCTGCACGAGATCCTGTTGCATGATGTAACATGACATTTTCTTAAATTCATTAATGTCTCGCGGTTGTCCATTGATATTTACAGTGCCATTTATCTCCGTACATCTACGAATAAATTATAGTCATGACTTCGATCGGATTATTGTCGCTTACAACGCCGCATAAAATGTTCATTTTGTGCCGTGACTATTCATTATTGATGCTTCCTGAATTGTGTGTCAGCGCTTACAGTAACTTTATTACTATTATTTATTTATGCCATTCATGCCAATAAGTCGAAGTTATTAACCTTCTCACATATACTTAAGCATGTGATAAGTAATACTTAAAAAATGACGTCAAAGAATGATGTTACACAAATAATCAATTATATGCGAGATCCTGTTGCATGATGTAACATGACATTTTCTTAAATTCATTAATGTCTCGCGGTTGTCCATTGATATTTACAGTGCCATTTATCTCCGTACATCTACGAATAAATTATAGTCATGACTTCGATCGGATTATTGTCGCTTACAACGCCGCATAAAATGTTCATTTTGTGCCGTGACTATTCATTATTGATGCTTCCTGAATTGTGTGTCAGCGCTTACAGTAACTTTATTACTATTATTTATTTATGCCATTCATGCCAATAAGTCGAAGTTATTAACCTTCTCACATATACTTAAGCATGTGATAAGTAATACTTAAAAAATGACGTCAAAGAATGATGTTACACAAATAATCAATTATATGCGAGATCCTGTTGCATGATGTAACATGACATTTTCTTAAATTCATTAATGTCTCGCGGTTGTCCATTGATATTTACAGTGCCATTTATCTCCGTACATCTACGAATAAATTATAGTCATGACTTCGATCGGATTATTGTCGCTTACAACGCCGCATAAAATGTTCATTTTGTGCCGTGACTATTCATTATTGATGCTTCCTGAATTGTGTGTCAGCGCTTACAGTAACTTTATTACTATTATTTATTTATGCCATTCATGCCAATAAGTCGAAGTTATTAACCTTCTCACATATACTTAAGCATGTGATAAGTAATACTTAAAAAATGACGTCAAAGAATGATGTTACACAAATAATCAATTATATGCGAGATCCTGTTGCATGATGTAACATGACATTTTCTTAAATTCATTAATGTCTCGCGGTTGTCCATTGATATTTACAGTGCCATTTATCTCCGTACATCTACGAATAAATTATAGTCATGACTTCGATCGGATTATTGTCGCTTACAACGCCGCATAAAATGTTCATTTTGTGCCGTGACTATTCATTATTGATGCTTCCTGAATTGTATGTCAGCGCTTGCAGTACTTTATTACTATTATTTATTCATGCCATCCATGCCAATAGGTCGAAGTTATTAACCTTCTCACATATACTTAAGCATGTGATAAGTATACTTAATGACGTCGAAGAATGATGTTGCACAAATAATCAATTATATGATGGTGATTATAAGAAAACAGATTATTCAGGCAGCCATAAATCTCGATGTATAAATATTCGAAATATTTGAAATTTCTCCAAAAAAGCTTGACCCAGGAGGTTGCAAGATTAATGAATTTGATTAAGCGATGAAGAAAGGAACAAAATTAACACATGAGAATATGATCGTTTAACTCACTTATAACCCGCGAGAATATTTAATAGCGTCGATTTCCCGGCACCGGAAGGGCCCAATATCGCTGTCAATTCGCCTGACTTGAATTGTCCACTGATTCCCTTCAGAATTAAGTTTGACCCTGTAAATCGAGCAGAATATTCAACAACGTCTCGCACTTGAATAATAATGATTTTCATTGGTAAACGGAAGATATTCGCTCGCTTAATGTATAATTGTATGTTAATGTTTGCCATGTGCATACGCTCATTTATCAAATTTCATGATGTTCCAAAAAAAAGTATGTACACAATGTACTAGGTATGCAACCAAGTTTCCGGGTTTCACACGCATGGATGGCGCTAACGACACATGTAGTCGACATACATGTCTGAAGTGCTTTTTTTATAGCTTGGACATCTGTTAACAATAACCAGTCGTAATACCAACACATATCGCAACGCAAAAATATTTTGTCTAACAACGAAGATGTCGAGTTTTGTGCCAAACAAACAGCATTTGCGGGAAGCTTTGCTTTTCTGCTTTAACTTGAAAAAAAAAGTGCAGCTGAAGCATGTCGTTTGCTTGAGGAGGCCTACGGCGAACATGCACCATTAAAAACTACCTGTGAAGATTGGTTTAAACGCTTCAGAAGTGGCGATTTCGACACTGAGGACAAGGAGCGCTCCGGAAGACCAAAAACAATTGAGGACGCCGATCTGCAAGCGTTATTGGATGAAGATGATACGCGAACACAAGATCAACTTGCGGAGGCATTAAACATGACTCGCCAAGGTATTTCCAAACGTTTGCCATTTACCATGGGAAAAATTCAAAAGGAAGGAAAATGGGTGCCGCATGAGTTGACTGAGAGACAGATGGAAAATCGAAGAGCCACTTCCGAAATTTTGCTTTTACGGCATGAAAGAAAGAAAGAAAATTTCCTGCATCGAATTGTTACTGGCGATGAGAAGTGGATATATTTCGAGAATCCCAAATGCAAAAAATCGTGGCTTTCACCTGGCGAAGCATCAACATCGATGGTACGGCCAAATCGCTTCGGAAAGAAGACAATGCTCTGCGTTTGGTGGGACTAGAAAGGAATCGTGTACTATGAGCTGCTGAAAAGAAGCCGGGCGAAACTCAATGGGCATCGCCTACCGACAACAACTGATCAATTTGAACCATGCATTGCTCGAAAAACGGCCAGAATGGGACACGAGATACGAACGAGTGATATTGCAGCACGACAACGCTCCGTGCCATCGCACTTCCATCGTCCAGGATACCATTAAAACGCTGAAATGGGATCTGCTACCGCACTCGCCATATTCGCCAGACCTGTGGCCCCTTCCGATTATCACTTGTTCCGGTCGATGGCGCATGGCTTGGCTGGGCAATACTTGGCCAATTTCGAAGAAGTGCAAAATTGGTTGGATGGAATGGTTTCGGTCCAAAGACGCGTCGTTTTATCATCGCGGTATTCATGTATATTGCCAAAGAGATGGCAAAAATGTGTAGCTAGCGAGGGACGATACTTTGAATAAACCATTTTTTTGTATTTCTCTTGAAATTTTCCATTTTTCATTGATCAAAAAATCCGGAAACTTAGTTGCGCACGTAATATGTCATGTCTCGTGACAAAAAGAAATTGCTCTGTTGCTAGCAAAAAAGAAGTTGCGTACTATATATGTTTTCACATCTATTTCAATTTCGATAATACAAACTATTGCTTCTTCGTTTTAGCCCTTAACTTTATCTTTCTTCCGTGTATATGATATTAAATTTTAATCCACCTATTGTCACACGGAACTAACGTATCTCAGACATTACGAATTACACAATCATATCAATTATGTTTACGTAACTTATCACATTGCAAAATACAGTTCTTCGAATCGTTTCATCAAATCATTGAAATAATCATGAGTCATTAATAAATTCTGCCATTGTCATCATCGTCACCACCTCATTATTTCTTATATAACACGTTTGTTACACGTGTGTGAAGTTAGCATCTCAAATGTTAGAATCTCACAAATACACGGTATATTATTTGGCATCCAGCATAGTTCCACAGTTCCTGATAGATTTTAACAATAGTTCCGATAAATTTACCGTAAAAATCTTAATTAAAAAAAATGAGATGCTAACTTCCGATACACCTGATAGCATCTCATTGTATCTCGAATATATAATCAAGGAGAAGTAAAATTCCATAGAGTTCTATAGTCTAAACACATTCTGTCAATAATTCTGATATCCTAAAGTTCACGTCTGTGAAGTTAGCCCTCCATTTTGAAAATTTGACAAAAATGAGCATAGTTCTGATTGCCCCCCAAAGAGTTCTAGAGTTCTCTATCAATAAAAGAAAAAGTTCTGTTGATTAAAGTGGTCAAAACACGAAATAAAGTTATGGGGGGCAATTGAAGAAATTGACCGATTTTCGGAAAAAATTTTTCTGCTAGAAAATTCGGCATCTGCGATACTTTGATAAGCTAGAACTCTTTCATTTCTGCTCGAATCGATTCAAGTTATAAGGAAAATCGGTAGAACTCTTCGGGGGGCTACCAGAACTCTGAAGAAATTGAACGATTTTCGAAAAGAAATTTTCTCCTAATTGGTCTTATTGTGTCTAATTAGGAGAACATTTTCTTTCGAAAAACGGTCAATTTCTATAGAATTCTGGTAGCATCCCGAAGAGTTCTATCGGTTTTCCTTATGACTTGAATCGATTCGAGCAGAAATGAAAGAGTTCTAGTCCATCAAAGTAAGCACAATCGTGAAGTTGGCCACCCCCTAACTTTATTTCGTGTTTTGACCACTTTAATCAACAGAACTTTTTTTTTGTTGATAGAGAACTCTAGAACTCTTTGGGGGGGGCAATCAGAACTACGCTCATTTTTGTCAAATTTTCAAAATGGGGGGCTAACTTCACAGACGTGAACTTTAGAACATCAAAACTATTGACAGAATGTGTTTAGATTATAGAACTCTGTGGAATTTTACTTCTCCTTGATTATATATTCGACATACGATGAGATGCTATCAGGTGTATCGGAAGTTAGCATCTCATTTTTTTTAATTAAGATTTTTACGGTAAATTCATCGGAACTATTGTTAAAATCTATCAGGAACTGTGGAACTATGCTGGATGCCAAATAATATACCGTATATTTGTGAGATTCTAACATTTGAGATGCTAGCTTCACACACGTATTTGTTACCTCCATTCCTGCACGTGGTAACGAAAATCTAAAACCAGCATATAATTCTTACGAAAAACTTTAGTATTCTTCACTTGTACATTGTGCGTGCATCGAAATAATGCTATGTCAATATTCATCTGCCGTTCCTGACTCATGAAAACAAAAAGACAGCAGCTCGCGATATTCTTATAGGCTTTAGATATAACTAACACACCATGTGAAACGGTCACGCTTCAATTATTAGGCCTGGTCTACAATATGTGTTGTAAGCTGTAATGTGGTGTAAGCCGTAAGAACTGACCAGTTATAGCCGATTATTTTTGTAATAATCGACTGTGATTCGCCAATTCTTACAGCTTACAACTTACGACACGTATTGTAGACCAGGCCTTATCCTTGCCTTAAGAATTATAACGAGTATTTTTTGTTTCACGGCTTATGTATCATTGATCGAACGGGTGAAGTATATCGATTAAATATGATCTATCGTCATTTATTTGATTGCGTTGCATATTGTAGTTTTTCTGATAATTTTTTCTCTTCTTTGACATTTTATCCTCGAATTTTTTATCCTCCTCTCAAGTTTTTTATCCTCCTCTCAAGTTTTTTGTCTTGTTCGAGTTTTTTATCCTCTTCGATATTTTTATGTATGTATACATTATGTATGTATACATGTATGTATACATACATTATATACACGTATCGGAGTTTCTAACTTAATTATGTACCTGGATATGTCCATTAAGCATGCGGTAGCACGCGCATCTAGCATGATATGACACGAAACGAGATGATACCGAGTATACGTGTTAAATGTTCCAGGATAGTCGTAAATATTTTGCTATTATAAATTATATAAGTCTTATATGATTTATGATAGCAAAACATTTGACATAAATTATATAATATATATATATATATATATATATATATATATATATATATATATATTATAATATAAGACATGGAAAGATTAGTCTTCGACTTATGTATGCGCGATGTATCTCGACGACTTCTCATGTTTTATATGTATATATCGAGCGGCTCATATATAGCATGTCCCAGAACAATTTTAACAACTCTAGGAGACATATGTTTTATTTCGCTGGACGCCGCCAACAACTAGATCGACTGGGCCGTGCAATGGCCCGAGCGGCTGCAACACTTCTTCAATCATCTATGTCGACGTGCGCCCACTCCTCAGATTTTTGTCATTAATAACTCGATAATTATCATGAATATTGCAAAACGTTACGGGATTTTTATGTCTGTTCTAATCCGCTCTATGTTTCCACGAGCTCTGTAACAATGTTCTGGCACATCCTGTATAAATAACTCAGTTCATTGCACGCATAATACGCGGCGAACTGAACTGAAAGTTTTTGTTTTATTGCCAAACTGAATTTGATATTTATTGATTTAATTATTCATTTAATTATCATTTAAATTGTTCTGTTTTGGCAGCGCTCTTTATTGCTCAAGAAAGTTGCATATATATTCTATGATTATTGCTACTTTGTCCGGTATGGATTGGAGGCGAAACTCGCAAATAAATAAAATAACTATAATATTGATCTCTCGTTGACACAATAATTATAAACTTCTCGCAGTTATAATGTAGTTCTAATCTATATATTATTATTATATTATTAGTATATTATTCTCGAGAAATTGTTTTAATTTGCAAACTTATTAACACGAGATAATAACGTTAAGAAAAAGTAAACATTACAAATCCCGTGTCAGTATAAAAAGCGAGAAAAAAATAGAACCTAATTTATGGCTCTTTGTCATAGCAAATTGTGATTTACACCGTTGAGAACACCGTTGTATGAAAAGTTTTCACGACGAGAAACCGTTTTTTAAATTTACAATATCTTTACGGCTGAAAATGTGTTCGTTGCGCGCAAATACATGCGAGTATTCAGTGAAATACTCATGCGGAAATTTTTCTTCATCACTATGGAATTTATGATGAATAATGCAATAATGCTGATTCGCTGTTAATTTACGTCCATTATTCTTTATGCGTCATGGAATTCTTCTGATCAGAATACTAAAAAATTTTGTAGTATTCTGATCAGAATACTACAAAATGTGATTCAGCATTTATATTTTATTTATTAATATGGAATAAAATACAACGTTTCGGAGTTGAAAAACATTTGAGCTAATATTCCGGAAAGTATTGCAATTAGTGAGGAGCAGTGATTTATTATCATTGGATGTATATCAATATTATAATATTGTTTGATACTTATTATAACATCTTTATCATAATTTCGTACTTGAGATAAGTGGTACTACAATTAAAAGTTTAGATAAATTGGCAATATGAATCACTAATACAAGGTTGACTTCTTTTCTTTGTTCTTTCTAGTCATAGTCACCTATATAATCATAGTTATTGAGGTCTTAAGAATCTTAAGAATCTGAATGATCATCGTAGTTCTTCATATGACAATGTCCTCGGCGGTATCAATCAAAGTAAAAACTGGTATGTGTTCAAAGAGCAACAATAATTTTTTTTTGCGGAAACGTACGTCTGCGTACTATAATTTCTGCTGCATAATCTGTTGCATAAGGGAAGTTAAATAATCCGGAAATTCAGAAAATTCTAAATTATTGTGTGCAAGTAGCTCATTGCATTGTAACATATCATGATATAATTATTTTTTGTTCGTGCTTTCTTTCCGCCTTTAAAAGTTGTAAAGTATATTACGGATTCAGAAAAAGAAGCAATTTTGTCTAAATTTGGAATTCGGATATCTTAAGAGCAATAAAATCTGGCAACTGAGACCGGAATTGGGCGAGCAGCAAAATTTTTCTGAGTAGTTTACTCTTGTAGCCAGCACACATCTATAGGTTCTCAACTATTGTTTAAACATATATCGCGAACAACAGATTTGAAACTGGGATATCTTAAGAGCAACAAAATCATACAATATATTAAGATTAGAATTGGGCGAGTAACAAATTTTTTTCGAGTAGTTTATTCTTGTAGCCAGCACACACCTGTAGGTTCTCGGCTATTGTTTAAACATATACCGTGAGCAACAAATTTTAAACTAGGATATCTTAAGAGCAACATTAGACATTAGCAAAATTAGACAATGTATTAAGACTGAAATTGGGCGAGCAACAAAATTTTTTCGGGTAGTTTACTCTTGTAGCCAGCACACGTCTATAGGTCCCCGGCTATTTTTAACACATTGTTTTTTTGGCGAAATGTCTGGCGCATCAAACTTAGGAATAAAGCAACAAATTAGCAACAAAATCGTAGTTTAAAAATATGTATTCGTTTTCCGATTTTTTTTTTTTTTTCGAATGGTTGTGCTAATTTTAATGTTAAGCTAGCACAGCCACTGTTTTCTTTGAAATGGCTGGAGCAACAAAATCGGGAATAGAGCAACAAATTAACAACAAAAAAGCCCTAAATTTCTGTGCTAGTCCCATGCGATTGTGCTGAAATGGCTGTGCTAGCTTAATAGACATGTGCTAGGAACTCCGACATAGAGCTCCTAGCCTTGATAATGTAAGTTGCAATGTTTGCGAAACGTCGGTACAAAGCTAAATTACGACGCAGTATTCATCCGGCAGAAACATATCCTGATTGTATCAATGGCCGCGAAAATCTAAAAACTAAAATATTTTGCCGTTGTTATGATTCATATATATCATTACTTAGATTTAATTAGATTTATTTTTCACGTAGTTGTAATTACATATTGATTTGCTTAAATAATTTTTAGAAAGTTGTTTAAAATTTATATTAATAATAGTTTACATATCACCTTGATCTCATTTTGATAATTAAAATTATTAAAACGGAATTCAAAGATTTGATAAATTTTTTTTCAAAAAGGTACATGACGCATCTATATCCCGTGTGTTATTATTTTTCTGTTTTTTTTTCTCATACAAATCTCATTGATTTTTATTGCATATATGTTATTGTTTTAACAATGTCTATAAGTAAATCTGTCACGGATAGAGTATTATTCGAACAGAGCGATTATTAACTGAATATTCAAATAAATTAAACGACAGAAAAAAATTATTTTTTATGGGAAATCCTTTCCAATTTCGAGGAAATTTAATAATGATACTCACGGACACTTCTTATGGTGCATATGCATTGATATCATGAATGAATTACTTATATTCTAATAATAAATGGTTTACCTTTACGAGAGCCTGGTGAATACATCAAATCATTGAATTCGATGTCTACGGCAGTCATTTTTGATAGATGCGACATTCGCGCGGAGTCGTTATCGCTAAAGGCATTTTTTATGTCATCGTGTTGATCGTTGATTCTTTTTGCGTTGTTTTCCGGAATGACCTCCATAATGATAACAATTGAGACTCCACGAACGACTTAACTTCTTAAATCATCCACTATCTTCCTACGTGATGTAACAAATTGTTCAGCATCGGCGGCGAAATAATACAAGCAACTGCTGGAATCGTACATATATAAAATCGCAAATGCTCCGGAATGTAAAAGAAACGTTACGTCAAACCGGTATATACACATCGATTAACGTGGCAATGTATACTGATTGTGAGTGAAGATAAAAAGATAAAGCAAACGTGAGTTAAAAATATCTTGCCATATATATGCAGAAAGGCCGGAGTATAATTCTCTTCGTTTTTATGTATACAAAAAATGTTACCTTGTACTTTAACACGTTTAAAATATCAATATTGCTCGTGATGAAAATTTCTGTAATAAATCTTACGCGACATCCGAAATCGATAATGTAAAGAACGGCTAATTGTTTAACATGAATAAATTAGACAGTAGTTAAGGGGAGAATCTGGTTTATAGGGTCAAGATTTTCGAATTTTTTTTTTGTTTAATCGATAGTTAAACTTCAAGAATATATTCCCAAAGTTTTAGAGTCCAATTCGAAGTATTTAAAATGCTAGAACGCATGGTGAGTCAGCGTTGCACAGGTATACGAGCGTTCGGCCGGAGCGGGCCGCGCTCTCTGTCCTTCGGTTTTTTTGTCCGGATTTAATACTCAGCAGATGTTTACCTGAGTGAGACGCACGACTTATACTATTGTAATTTCGTGTCTCAATACATATATAATGGTATGTGGGTTTACTTACAAACGTAGGAACAGTACGTGTATGTGTTTTGGTTTTGAGGCGTTTATAGTTTCTAGTTAACAGTCAATCTTGCTCCGATTCTCGACGAATAAAGAGCTTTTATTTAGCAAAGATCGTTTAACAGTTTTAAATATGTATCCAAAAAGCTTAAGAGGTATTTTGCAGCGCGTTTCAAAACCGCTAACAAGAAGATTTCATGGCAACCAGCATTCCAAGAATGAAAGTTATAAAGCCTGATATTGAGAAACACCTTATTTCGATCTATGAAGATCTTTTCAATGAAGATCTTTTGACTAGATGTTTAGGCGGCCACACACAAAATTCCAATGAATCCTTCAATTCGACTGTGTGGCATATCGTTCCTAAACACGTCAATTCGGGCTTTAAAATTGTTCAAATAGCTGCATATTTGGCTATTGGCATTTTTAATGAAGGCTACACTGCCATTTTATTAACGATGCAGTTATTAGAAATCAATATCGGCCAGCAGTGCAAAATGTTTGCTGATAATTACGATGCGCAGCGAGTTACGAGAGGGGAACGGCGCTGAAGCAGCACAACCAAGGAGGCTCACACAGCTCGTAGATTGGACTAAATGCAACGAAACGAGTTTTATGGAGGATCTGAAGGTCTTCAGTATGGCCCTGGTATAGCTGATTAGCATAAGATTACGGTAGGTCACCAATAAATGATATTTTTTCAGATCGCAAACTTTAAACACGTTTCTCTCGAAATATTATTTCGTACTTTCTTAAAATCTGCGGAAAAGATAGAGAAAAAACTAATTGATCAATCGATTTGATTCAAAGTGCGTTAGCTAGAGAATGAACAACCATTCTATGTGAACCTCAAACATTGGTAAAAGTATTAATTTAAATAATTGTTATTGCATAAAAACGGAGGATATTTTTTCTCAAAAATATCATTTTTTTGTTCAAGTGCTAAAAAATTTTGTATTTTACGATTTTTTAACCATGTTCCTGGTTCATATAGAATAAAAATACATGAAAATTAATAATCTTTCTGATTTTTTTGTTTCAGATCAAAATTGCGGGCTATTTAAATATTGTAAAAGTTTTAGAAACCTCAACTGCATTATTGTCGATAAAAAATTCATAAAAATCTACTTTTTTTTTCCTTCTATCCTTCTATCCTTTTATTCTTCTAAACCAGATTCCCTCTTTAACTTCGAGTTTTGTGTCACTTACACACACAAACACACACACACACACATGTATGTATGTATGTATTGTAAGTTATTCCTAAAATTTCTTCGTGAATGCATACATCTCGGATCATTAATTTCTAAGCTGTTTGTTTAATTTCACGCATAAAATAACTGCTAAAATTCGATAAATTAACTGACCTTCATCATGATACATTTGAAATTAGATAATTTCAGATAGTAAGATAATTTGAAGTTAGAAGATGATAATAAACAGTGACAGTAATAGACAGTGATAATAATATAGATCAGCTAATTTAACGAGTTTTAGCAATTATGGGTAAAATTCGTAAACGACTGGCTTAGAAATTAATGGTCCGAGATATGTATGTATGTATTCACGAAAAAATTTTAAGAATAATCTAGAACTGGTTCTGCGTAGGATAAAGCGTTCTGCGAAGTGAAATTTCGTAGGTTCCCGTTAATGCGTGCTCCATAATTGCAGAACGATTACGTGTATGAATTTTTCATAATATTTATAAATTAACACACGAAATTTTGGACTTTGTTTTATCGCAGGCACGAAAACACTTGGAACGGAAATGTAATTACGTGGCCACGTTGTGTCATACGATGTGTTTTCATTCGCTTTATTCCACTGACGGTTTTCATTAGTCACGCACGGCCATGAACAGTTTGAGTCGTTGTTTATCATGGCAATCGAATACAATGAATTCCCATATTACATTCTTCTCGCATCGTTTTGACTCACTTTTTGGAAAGTTCCTTCTAATTTCCCATATATATGTTACTGCATATAACGAAGATCGAAGTTAATACGACTCGAAATTATCGATTTCTCCGAACAAATACTCATACAAGGCTTTTTCAAGGTTTTAAGGTTCCAAGGTTCGTACATCTGTTGAATTTTAATCTTTGACCACTTTATTTCGTCATGTTTTGGTCGCGAGTCACAATTCAACGATGTCTTTATTCTCCTCTTTTTTTTTTACTTTTTCTCTTTAATTTACGGTTTCTATTTTTTTCCCTTCAATCCTCTTTAAAATATGGTTGAAACATAGAATGTAGGTATCGAATTTTATTATTGTTTCGCTATATATCAAGTTACACAGAAATATTCTTATCATTTCTGTATGTTCCAGTTAATGACAACAATAACATTAAGGAACAAACTATGGGAAGATAGTATAGATAGGAAGGATCACAAATTAACGAGTTTAAGAAAATATGAAGTTAATAAATATGTTTTTTTATATGTTATTAAATATGAACACTGAGAAAAATGTATATAAACTATATTGTTTTTTCTGTCTTAGGACATGTTTGTTCTTTGGTTATTCGATCAATTTTCCTTTTACAAAGAAAGTACAATTTATCTCACGGGTTGTTCCTCTCTTTCCTCTACGAACTCTTTAATTCACTCAAGATATTTCGCATTATCGATTTATTTAATCGATTTATTTAACGATTAATTAACATTTGATCAAAATTTCTCTAAATTTTGCTCAATCTTATCGACCACAAATTAAAGTTATAAATCATTATTGCGTCAAATTTCTATAAAGAAATCTATCGAACTTTCCTCTAAAAAATAGTGTTACAAAATCTTTATATCACATGTGCTCACCGAAAGAGAGTTGAGAAACTATCGGTTATTCAATATTTACGATCATGCGGAGTTATTTCCACATTAAAGCACGGAAGTACACAAATTCGTAGATAGTCACACTTAC
Organism: Harpegnathos saltator; assembly: GCF_003227715.2. Classification (NCBI taxonomy): domain Eukaryota; kingdom Metazoa; phylum Arthropoda; class Insecta; order Hymenoptera; family Formicidae; genus Harpegnathos; species Harpegnathos saltator. The sequence goes on from NW_020230241.1 coordinate 44,499, forward strand.
AGTCTGTCTCTGTCCGATGCAAATTAAACACTCCGTTCGAGTTTCACATACGAAAATCACTACGTTTTTAGAAATACACAATTACAATGCTAACTGCGACTGAAAGATGCTTAACCGCACCGACTGTTGCTCGCCAATTAACGTGAGCGGATCGTCGCTCCACAAGCGAAGCAACAAATCAGCCAAAGACTGAGCACGCTGCTAGCAGCGACGATAGACTGCCTCGGAAATCGCATCTCGGTTACTCCTACAACTCTATATATATCTCTCTTTTCATTGTACGCATGCATGACAACACACATTTGTTATACAAACGCGTGTGCTACAGCAGATGTCTTCACGTCAAATGTTGATGATCGAAACAGTCAAAATATTACGTAAATTTGAGTCTCATAAAAAAACGGAGCATAAGGGGGATATTTTAAAGTCATATTTCATTAAAGAAAAAAAAATTACAGCGAAAATTCAAGGAAACAATTTATTATATACACCACGTAATGGCCCGCTAATAAAGTTTAACACAAAGCTTGTAAAATGAACGATTATTTGTTTTATACACGCTACATATAATAAAAAAAATTAAGAAATGATTTACGACCATTTTGTGCAAAAACATATCTGGACTGAAATAATTATATAATAACGCACCGTCGTTATATAATACTAAATATTTATGTTTAAAATATAAATTAATTTAGTCTCACTCAGTTATTAAGGATTAATTTGGTGATAAAAGGGACACGACGATTCATGCAAATTAGAAAAAAATAATATTTCGTGTTTAATATTACGTGGTGAAAATATATATTAAATCAATTTGAGTCTTACAAATAAATTGAGCTGCATACAAGAGATATTTTGCGTTTCACAAAGTTCGATAAGATAATTGTAAATTTCCGACTCAATTAAAAGCTGAACAGACATATGTTGACATGTTTGCATCCCGGTGCATCCGGTTGCATCACGGTTTATCTGTGATAAACCGTGATAATCATATCAGTGCGTGCATATTTGTTTAAAATAATTCTCATATCGTAATATATATTTTACTTAAAGAAATTACCGGAAAAATACGCACTTGCTTGAAGAGAAACGTTTATTTTCTTCTTTCTATTTCTTTTTTCCTTCATAGTAGACTTCACAGTAAACTTCATAGTAGACTTCATAGTTTATTATACGTATGCAGTGACAGTTCTAAAAGATTTAAATTTCAAAATAACTTATGTTATTTTATCTTATTATCCTTGCTTTTTATAAAAGGAAAATATATCGCACGCGTCTTCTCTGGTTAATTTAATTGGACATAATGTGCCCGTCAGATATATATTAATGAATTTATTTGAGCCAAATATTTATTTGGCTACCGAAGACTGCTGACAATTTATATAAATATATGCTTTCGTAAGAAACGGAGCATAAAATTGAAATAAAAGAAGATAATATATCTGCATAAATGTGTTTACACACTTTGTCTAATAATGAACACATTTCAACAATATTTACACATTCGATTTTTGGAGTTTTTATACCACTCATTATTCGACAGGTCATTAACGGATTTCATCTCTGAAATTACAACAAAAAACCTAGTGGAGCACATGTTACCTATGGTATTTATAGATGTTTATAGCTGATCTTTTTTATAGCAATGCTTTGGATCTTTCTATCGATATTGCATTGGCACATAAACATATTGAAATATAATTACATTATGAATCCATTCATAATTGTTCGCGTGTCTATATTTGCGTACATCGTAATACTTTTTATCATTTAAATCTATTTTGTTTAGTCGCGAAACAATACGTAGATATATCTATTCTGATCTATTACTTTCTAAAATATCTTATAGAGACTTGCCACATACGCATCAGTGTCTATTTGCTATAAAGCTTTCGTCTACGTCCAGGCAAATCCTCGAGTTGAAGAAAAACAGGATGACATTTTAAAGTAATTAGAGTAACATATAATTTTCAGAAATTACACGTCAATTATCGAATGATAATTGATGGTTACGTATATATATTTTCATAGGTACATAAAAACGCAAACATAGAAGAGACGTGACATAGAAACAAAAATTATTATACAGTTATAAATATTTTCGTATAAACTTATCTAAAAATATAAAAAATAAATATAATAAAATCTAAAGATATAATAAAATCCTTTAATTTAGATAACGCTTTAATGTCATCTTTTTACATTCTCATGTGTTAAAAGATAGGGCTCTTAAGATAATTCCGTCAGCTAGTTGTACATATACTTTTTTTAAAGTTTCCTTTGCTTCTACTTCTATCGGTGTTTTTAGCAGTCAAAGTTCAAAAAAGTTTAAAAAAGATGAAGAAAAGGGATTAGTAGAGTTTGTTGAACATATTATGAAAAGCATATTTTATTTCATCATCATATATGCAATATAAACTATAGCAACGATTATGCCAAACCAGTACAGGTACATGCATCTCGTTGCACTTCGTGTTTTACAAAAGTATATCTACTAGCGACCGATTATGCATTCGATGTACTCTTGTTGTTCTTCATTGTTCACTTAAGTATAAACGATATCGTAATAGTTGTCCTTGTTCGTTCGAGCGCTATAATTCTACTAGTGCGATTCGTAATTCGTTGATTTTAATTAACTAATAAGCAGCATTATAATTTACGTCGAAAACCAATTAACTTTGGTGAATCGTGAGAACGTTCACGAAATTCGTATGTAGGTTTAAAGTATCGCTTTAAAGCGATATTCCCTCCCGTATTCCCTCTAGATATATTTTTGGAAATGCTCCGCTTTGCCATCTTATATCATGATTTATTACCAAGACGATTGTTGATTCACGCGTATAAAAAGTGGCACAAGTATAAAAACGCACGCAAAAGTAGTTCGTCTATTGTTTCTTCGTAATAGTCGTAAGCTCTTGTGGAAGCGCGTAAATGCTCGTTTCGACATCATCTGTCAGGACTGCCTTGTTTTATAAAGTATGTTAACAATATTGGTCTTCAACATACAATTAATCTGGCAAGATAGACTCGTACGCTCGTGAGTCTCGACTTCGGGTGTATCTTTATATGAGACGCACGAGCATTCGCATTAATTTTATCTAATCCTTTGTATTTTCTTTTGCATCATTAAGCTCACAGCCATTGGTGGATAGAATAGAGTCACTCGTGAAACACATTATCAATCAAGGCCCCGTATTCGTCCACGAATGTAGACACGACCGAAAGTGATCGACGGAAGACCTTTGCTCTCCCAAAGGCCACGATCGAAGCACTTTCGTTTCGCTTCTTATTTTACGTCGCGCGATAATTGCGTCGCATGACGTAACGTTCCGACTTAGTCGACGGTAGATCCAACACAGACGTGGGTATTTGGTTGCGTTCTAACGAGAGTGTTACTGACGTATAATAGGAAAGAAAAGATATACATAACGTAGAGAAAAGTACCCTGAACAAATACGTTACAGTCGTAACTACCAGCCGTCGTCATGTATGTGTGTATGCATGTGCGTATGTGTGTGTGTGTGTGTGTGTGTGTGTGTGTGTGTGTGTGTGTGTGTGTGTGTGTGTGTGTGTGTGTGTGTGTGTGTGTGTGTACGTATTACTAAACTAGAGATAAATAAGTTACATTAGTGTTATTCCTAACTAAACCAACTAAACTCAGCAACCCTAAGCACGAAGGAGAGTAAGTCATATTTCTGCGATACATTCGAAACGTACAGTGCTCCTTCGACAAAGGATGTTTAATTGTTCGCGAGGGTGGTCGCCAAGTGAATGCCACGAAAATCCACTGTTTGCACAAGTTTCCCCTGTTCCGTTGCCGCAGCGATACACGTCGTAACTCGAATCTCCGTTGTTTTATAAGTATCATACGAGATTACTGATTATACATGTACACACGCGTCCGTCGTTGCCTAATATCGGAAAATAACTATCGGAAGAACGCAACACCGTGCTACCGGCCACGTCCGCACTCAACCGTGTCTGACTGTACTCGGACCTGGAAGTGCACGATCAGCGGGCAATCTATCGGACGTTCTTGATCTTCCAACGGAGGAAGAGGAACGCGGAAATTCGCAGCACGGCGAATATCAGCAGGAGAGCGAGAATGTCGAGGTTGAAGTCAGCGTCGAGCATGTCGAGCTCCTCCAGCGTCGTCTCCGGATTCTTAAAGTGGCAGTACACCTGAAAACACGCATTTACTTGCGTCAATTGAACGATCGATTGCCGACCCGGACGGCGACATACGATTTCGAATGCCCATCTTACCTGAATGCTCATCTTACCTGAGAACACTTCAGTTTTTCCCGGCCGAAGCTATAAACGATCAAGGCGGTTCCTTCAAAACCGTATCTGATGTAGCTGAGATAGGTGATCCATCGTAGGTAAACCGGGATCGCGTCGAAGCTGACGAAGAAGCCTGAGAAGAGGAGGAACGGTACCGACATCACTGGCGCCAGGAACACGCCGTTCTGCACGTTCATCGCGGCACCGACCACGAAGCCCACTGATTGCGCGACGAAAGAGATCAATAGACAAATCCCCAAGAACATGGAGAATCGTGTGGTGTCCGCCGGTTGGCTGGTGAGGAAGTACACGATAGAGAGGTACATGAAGCAAAATATCGTCTGGAAAGGAAGGAAGAAGAGGACGTGTGAGCAGATCTTGCTTGTTTCAGCGACGTATCGCCGGATGAACTCCGGTCCGTAAGATGAACTTTGTGTTGTCGGCTGTTATCTTTTTCCCCCTTTTTTTTGCTTTTCAACTTTACGGTCTTACCTGGAATGGTATGTCCGCAAGGGTAATTGCTAAGTAATACGCCCTCAAGGAGTACCATCTGTTGAAGTTCTCCTTCAAAAGTACAGGCAGTTCTAACGGGACTGGAAGTAAGCAGAAAAACGGATTTAGCTACCGCGTGTCCGCGTGCGACGTGAGATCGCGTGGTCGATATGCGTAAGAAGAAGAGGTCAGAAGACTCACAGGACAAAATAGTGATTGTCATGGAAGTGTACATAAGGAATAACATGTTGAAAAACAGGAATCCCAGATTGCTAAGTACTTTGGCGCCGTCGTTCCCGATGTCGTAGTACAAGGCGCTGATCAATAACGCCACCAGGACATGAGCAAAGAACCGCAGCCACATGAGAGTCTGCGAAATCATACATTACGAATAAGCATTGCGGAGTGTACGAAACCGGGGAGAAAGCCGTTCGACGCTGAAAAGGCACAAAAGAATAACAAAAGAGTGTACACGAGGCGCGCTGGGGAGATTCAGTCGACTATTTCGGCGAGAGAGTTCGCCGAACTTACGACACACGCATACACCGCCAAGCAGAGAGGAACTTCTCGGCTCTCTTTCAAATACCCACCCAGTCTCTGCGACTGAAGAGGAAAGTGCGCCTGAGGATGGTGTAGAACTGCATCCATTCGGACGTGGCGTATCTCTCGGGCGCCACCACAATGGATTGTTCTTCGAGCAATGCCACGTTGGCGTTGTCCTTCTTATCGGTGTCAACGGTTATCGCAACGTCCATCGCTGAAAAGTCAATCGCGCTCTAGTTCTCCGTCATATTGTTATGCGCATTTTTACGAATATTTAACACGTCAGACGGGCGAGCCTCAGTTCACGACAGAGTGTTCGTACAACGGGAATATTGTACGAAGTCGCCCGAGTGAGGCGGAAAAAGAGGCGAACGTCTGAACTCGCATACAATTGCGTTTTGTGTCGCACCGCGAGAAATAATCAATGCCGCGAGCAGCGCTCGATGCGCGTCGTCATGATTGCGTCACGTTACACGGGCGTAGGAGGTGTTATACCTTGCTTAGCGATGTCATTCGTGGCGTAGGTGGAAATGAATTTCCCGTTGTTAATGTCGTCCGACTTGCTGTCCGGAAACTTCTCCTCCTTCAGGTTGCTCACGTCGTTCTTATCCTTTATGTTCGCCGCCTTCTCCGTGCGTTCTTCGGCGTTCTTCAGGATACCGGTCGCGGCGGTGCAATTGTTCATTCCCTCCTTCAATTCGGGAAACGGCTGGCCCTCGCGTATGTTGTACTTGCCGTTGTCTATGGCGTTCACCAGTTTCTTTATGTTGTCGCCGTATTCGCCGCATGACACTTCGATGACTGGAAAGCAGATTGGGAAATCAAATTTTTGATTACCAAATTTATGATCGTTGAATTTGAAGAAAACACTTTCTTGGACGACGGTACGTATATGTATATTTTTTTTTTTTTCAAATTCGATCGTCAGACTTAATCGTTTGACTTAATCTCGACGGGAGTAAAGGAACGTTTGAGCGTAACATCATCTTCCACAATGTCTCCTGGACGGAAACTTACTAAATGATGCCGGGTTGTGGTAGCTCGGGCAATTAAGGCCAATTATCCTTAAGAATGCTACCAGCTGCGACGTGGAGCCCTGGTAGACGCATTGACCTTCGGCCAGGGTGTAGAGAGAATCGAACATCTCGAAGAGCCTCGCGCTCGGCTGATGAATGGTGCAGACTATCGTTCTGCCGCCACGTGCAAGAGTCTTCAATAACGAGATGCATTGGAAGCAAGACGAGGAATCCAGGCCGCTGCGGCGGACAAACCGTATAATCAATTTTCTGGGTTCAATCAGTGTTATCGCATGCTACTTAAATCTCCTCGCCTCCACACCGCCGTTATGTCTTTTGTCGTATAGGCGAGAACGCGAGACAACAAGGAGAAAATAATAAAGAAATGTCGTTTGGACTGACAGGGGCATTAAAGAAGCTTGTTAAAGAGCGTCGTTAAAAGTTTCGCGTGATCTTTTGTAATCGCGTGGAAAGTATCAGGTAGATTCGAATTAGACTAGTCGACGATTAACATATAAGACGTTAATTCGTCGGTTAATTCGGTGTTTTCGCTTTCGGAGGTGACTTCCCAGCGCAAGTTATAGCGGACAATTACCGGGCCTTGAAAGGACCGGTTGCGCCGAACATATTTGACATGCCGAAACCCAGCGCCATAAGGAACAATTTTTCAGAACCGGTTGGAAATGAGATATGTTTTGCGGAAACGTTTGGCGCTACGTGTCAAGGTACCGGTTACCAGTTTTGAACATGTCCCGCGGTGCTGGTATGGAATATTTGCGCCGTTTTTATCGTTAGACGGAAGGCTAAACGAAGTCATTTATCGAGATGGTCGAAACAGCGGACAGATAGCAGTGATACTTTCGTCGTTCACGGTATACGTGTGCACAAAAATCCGACGTACTGTGTTTCAGTGAAAGTATCCGCCGAGAAAAAACGTCTCAAAAACGGGACATTGATCATTTACTTTCACCGACTATTATGTACTCTCTTATACCTCGTCTCGAACTGAGTGAAATGACCCGGGCATTTCTTCGAGCTCTTCGAGCTTGGTCGTCTTGAAAAGATAAAGTATATACGATTCTCTCTGATACAATGCATAAAAATAACAAATAAATCGGTCGTACGTTTCGTTAGCGGTGTGTAATCGAAGTGGCCGGAATTACTCGGGTTTCGCGTAAGGACGCAAGCGAACATGAACCTTTGAAATAAGACGCTACTGCTGCTGTGCTTAGCGGCGATTATTGTTACAGCGGATTCCACAATGCTGATTTCACAGAGTCGCAGGTCCGAAGCGTATGACACTCATAAAAGTTCTAGGGGGAAACTACGTATACGCATAAGATGCGTGATGTTTATTGAGACTTGTACATTCCGCGTTCTTAAGAAAGAGCAAGTTCATTTCATTGGCATTGACTATACTGGCATTCGATTAAGGAAATTATATTAAGACGGAACAGGATTTCTTTCATGGGCATCGATCAGCGAAAGCGAAAGGTATTGCCTGGGTCGTTTTACTGAGAACTTTGTAGTGGAACACACGCACACTCACACGCATACACACACATACTTATGCTTATGACACTTTCTGTATTCCTTTTTATTATTATCAACAACTTGCTCAATCCGCAAGATCGTCCATCGTGGAGTCAAAAAATTGTTATGCACTGGTGAATGGTGATAAAGCAATTTAATTATAAAAAATTTATTTCTGCATTGCAACACTGACACATTGTGAGTGTAATCTCGCATTCGATATGTCAGAGTTATAAAATTAATGCACAAGTGACGAGTGTGTGCAATGATAATAATTTACGATTGCTGCCTCGCGCAAGATACAAAACTCACCTAGTTGGCTCGTCGAAAAACATTATAGGAGGATTGTTGACTAACTCGAGGGCGATGGAAAGCCTCTTCTTCTGGCCACCACTCAAGTTCGAGGTCATGGTGTGACGGTGCTCAGACAAGCCGAGTGTTTCAAGGATTTCTTGGATCTAAAAAGTAAAATGCCAATGAATCATTGATGAAAAAAGTTGTAGGTTTCGTTGCACAAATTGACGCTTCTGTTCGATGACATAGAAGAGACGTATGAATAAAAGAGGGAAAAGAAAATATATTTATATATTATACATATATTAGGTGTACAAATGAATAATCCAATTTTTTTCAGCTACATTCAAGGTTTATTTTATTTTAAAAGAAAGTAAATTAAATCGCTCAATCAAAGTATTCGCCGTTGCTTCCTATAACTTTAAGCCATCTTTCAGGCAGCTGATGAATTCCATCTCGGAAAAATGTTACGTCTTTGGACACGATAAAGTCGTCAAGCCATTTTCGGATCTCATCCACTGATTGGAAGTGCATATCGGACAAGGCGTGTTGCATCGACCGGAACAAGTGATAATCGGATGGAGCAATGTCTGGTCCCAGCCAAGACTCATTATGGCGTCTTTTGTATTGGAAGCAATGTGTGGCCTGGCGTTGTCATGCAACAATTTCACTGAACGTTCTCCTTTGCCAGTATACGGGCGTTTTCGTTTCAATTCTTGACTCGAGCAGATTAATTGACGTTGGTAGCAGTCCGCAGTAACTGTTTCACCCGGTTCCAACAACTCATAATAAAGCACGCCCTTGATATCCCACCAAATGCAGAGAAGAACCTTCTGCGTTTCGGATTGTCATAGAGTATCCATTTCTCATCGCCCGTAACGATTTTCCACAAGAAAGACTTTCGACGCTGCTTATTGAGAAGAGAAAGACACGCTGCCACTTGTTGATTTTTGTTGGTTTCAGTGAGTTCATGCGGAACTCATTTTCCTTCTTTCTGGATCTTTCCCATCTCATGTAGGCGTTTAGAAATCGTTTACTGCGTTACTCCCAAGATTCTGCAAGCTCTTTTTGTGTTTGTGCCGAATTCTCAGCGAGCAGTTGTTCCAAATCATCATTATCGCACTTCAGAGGGCCTCCAGGGCGTTGTTTGTCGATTAGACTGAAATTACCGCTTTTAAACCGCTTAAACCAAAATGCGCACACATCGTACGATATAACACTTTCGCCGAGAAAGGAACAAATCGATTCGCACGCTCTTGCAGCATTTTTCCTTGTTGGAATTCGTAAAGAATGCAGTATCGGATATGCACCTTGTCTGTTGCCATTTTCGACTGTACTGAACTGAATACTTTTGAAGGTTATGTTGGGCCTTTCGCCAAACTATATGTTCTTTTTAATAGCTATATGTCAACATTGCATAATCATAAAAGAGCGGGAAAATCTATTCAATTTAAAATTGATTTCATAACTGCTTAAAATAATTTGGATTATTCATTTGTACACCTAATACATATATATATGAATTATATTTTTTATTAATTTTTTTTTCCACATACATATTGCCGTGCACGTAATGTCCTTGTATTTAACGTCACTATACGAGCGATAATTAATTTCGTGATCGAACGGAATTTTTCTAACGACCGATAGATTACAGCTGTGAGATAATTGCACCGTACGATGCAAAGTACGATTGCAAAGTACGATGAGAACATTTGGCAAGAATAAACGAAGCAACTGCGCATCGCTGTTGCATTCCGACGTGTCAGATCTCTTACAAGACCAACGAATCTGATAAGAGAGTCAGCTTACCACTTCTTCTTTCTCCACTTTACTGATGTGTGAACCAAGTTTGAGGCTCGCCGCAACCTTCATGGCTTCCGTCACCGTTAGATTCGCGTGAAGTTGATTATCTTGCATGATGTAGCAGGAAAGCTTCCTGAAGGCACTGAGGTCTCTTTCCTGGCCATTTATTGTGATCAAACCTTCCATACCTGACGTCCTGGTAAAATATTTTTAATGAATAGCTTGCAAAAGTCTCTCTAATAGTCTCATTTATCCGAATATTTGTCAATATTATAAAATTGACTCGAGAGACTCTCGTCGTTATTTATTTTCTTTCTAATTTATTCGATCTCGAGGGCATAGATCGCGTTAAAAGGAATTGTTAATGAGCCGAACCGTGAACGTTCTGTCAACCTTGTTGAAAAAGGTTCAACAAGATCACCTCGAGAAGATATAAATCTTCCGACGTCATACACGGAAGAAACTCTCAGTGTCAGATTATTCGCGAGCGCTTTCAATCGTGGATGAGTACCGCCGTACCACTCACACGGATATCGTGATTGGTCGTGAAACCGGTTTGGAAAATATGATGGAAAAGGAACGAGCGAATGAAGCGCAACAACTTTTACGCACGACACGCGGTACATTACATTGTGCCATGCAGGCAAACTCTCTGGAATCGTGTATGATCGTGAAATAATTAAAGAAATTAAACTTACTGGCCTGGAAATGCGTATGAACGTACGCGATAATCGAGAAAGGCCAGAAATCGCCGCGTTTATGTCTCGCGAATATTTCGCTGTCGCCTACATTGTGTACACACGTCGTTTCTTCCGTCACTGCATTATGGGAAAAATATTCGCTTTGAACGGAATTCGATGTCAAAATCTGACATCGCCGTGTCGCCAATTGCCGCGAAAGAGCCAATTTGCCAGCGGTGATTATACAAAATTGTCCCTTGCGACACCGCGGATCGCGCTGATGAAAAGCGTTTTACGGGCCAATTAACGAGGTCGGATTTGTACGTCAAGAAAAAATGCAACCGACTCGAGACATGGCCTGGCGGCGATCAATCTTTGCTGCACGAACGTCAATTTATGACACTTCCAAGTCCTTGTACAATTTAAAGGTAAATACACGGTGAGAACGCTGAAACTAGCGCTGATCTCTCGCGACGAGCGAGCGGTCGTACAATTCCCACAAAATAGAACGGAAACGAAAACGCGTCTCGACATCGGCCTCTTTATCACTCGACCGGATGAAAGAGGAATTCTACCGATACTGAATATCGAACAGAAAATCTCTGAGACAACATTTGACGAATCACGCTCTGAAGGCTACATTTAAATGCTGGCTACTTTCTTTAGGACAGTAAAACCAAGGAAACATTCGTGTAAACAAATTATACCGACTATTTTATTCACCGTAATGATCATGACGTTAAATATCTTGAAGAAAATGCGCCGTTTTCAACGAAAGACAATGTTTTGTGTGTAATGTTTGTCAAAGCTAGATTTCACATTCCTCCAGCCATGATTCTCATGATTCTCTTCCGAGACGCCTGAACAAAGAAGTTCAAACGCGTCGTTTGTGTCGTCGAGCAGAACGCTTCGAAGCAGCCAACCGATCGAGGACAGCATGTCGAGGTAGAAAGTTTACGGGCCGCGAACCTAGGGAACGATAATTCGATTTGAAATAATACTCAACTTGCCCGCTTTCGCAGCGGCATTCCAGTATAGCGTACGATCGTCGTATTGCACGTGACAATGATAATGAAAACGCGTGGCAGGTGCGATTATTTTCATCTTGTTGAGAGAACGCGTCTCTTTCATTATCGCCTTAACCTTCATCTGGCCAGCGGCGATCGGTGTTTCTACCGCTGTAGTTTCGTAATGGCGAAACACGAAGAAAGCGAGATTGTGTCTCCCGGAGGAAAGTGAGATCGCAGTCTGGCGAAGAAAGCGAAACGGACCGTTTCGATAAAAACTGAAAGTGCCCGCGAGGTCGCGGCAGATTATGCGAACGAAATATCCTTCGTGCGCGGTCGAGCGCTCATGATGACACCGTGCCTCACAATGACTGTGTGAGGTGGTTCCGAGAGAGTGCAGCGAACATCGAGGGTCAACGCTCTTGTTTTTGTCGCGTGACATGAAAGGGAAACGCACGAGGACCAAAGTCTCGCGCAAAATGACTTTTCTATCCGCCGTTTTCCCAACATCGCGTGTCACGCGCGTTTGTCGCGACGTAGTTGAGGTGACAGGCGCTGATTTTTCACAGAAGTCTTATTTGGTAGTTCAAGCGGTAGCTGCTCGACAGATCGCTAACGGCGTAATTCCGATTTTGCCTGCTGACGCGTATTCCAGGCATGAAAAAGCAAATAGCTTTGAGCAACGTACAGTTCTTCTCTCGATGACCTCGCGATAAGATGGAGATATGGTTGGGACCAAAAAGATGATAGATCTCGTCGCAAGATAAGAATGTAATGAAAAAAATGTTGCATGTGAAGACGCGTAAACGCGTCATAAAGTATAACGAAAATAAGAAAGTCGTTACGTGTGTCTTTCCCTTGCGATCAGTTTATACGAGGCCTTTCATGTTTTATCTGAATATACGAATATACGTATATGTGTGGGTATGTAAGGGACACGCGCTTGTGTGCACGTGTCTCTCTGCGCGCGATTACTCTTTTATTAGCAATACACGATAACCCTATCGCAGAGTGTACAAATTCCATGCGCACGTTGACTCACTTGTATCCGGTGAGGATGTTCAGTAACGTAGATTTCCCCGCGCCAGAAGGGCCCATAATAGCCGTCAATTCGCCAGATCTCAGCCTGCCGCTGACGGATTTGAGGATCGTCTTCGTATCTGAAAGTAGGACGCGAAACTCTGTTGAACCAATTTGTGCAAGAATTAAAGGAGAATTTCTCACTTATCGCATCATTCTGTCAACTTGAAAACTACTTAAGAATTAAGTTTCGTTCTTAATTACATTGTTTTTTATGCAACTGCACCATTGCACCGTAATATTGTTATTGTAATTACATTGCAATCAGCTACATTGGATTAGATTAAAGTTTATCTTTCTGTCAGAGACGCGTTTTTGCTGAAGTGTACGTAACATTTGCGGAAATATGAACACGCGACAATTACTTTTAATGAATACTAATTATCGTGAAAAAACGCACGAACGAAACATGAAATGCGTATCCATGGATGAGAATGGATAACGTGGAATGAGCAATAAATTGCGGGTTAAAATGTGCACGTGAACGTCGCAGAGTCGTTAGAGATAAGCTCGCACATGCCTCGGATAATAATTATCAATTTAGCAATTAACCACGTATTGCTTGATGTTGAACGCTCGATGAACGCTCGCCGATTAATTGGAACTAAACATTTGTTTCTTTTCTCTTTCCCTTTTTCTTTTTTTAACAAGAATGATAGTCCGTCCGTTGGTAATGATCAATCGTCGTACCAAGATTGCACGAGCATAATTTCTGCTTTACGTGACATCAGAGAGCTACTAATATTGCATGTACCCTAGTAACGCATAATACGAGATATCGGAAAGAAAGGACAGGACAAAGTCCACACGATGAATAAGCTTGCACACTACATCGCACCCGCGAATAGTGTCGATTCGCTTGTCCAATGTGTGATTCATAAGTAACCGCAGAGCTGGAAGACCGATTTAATTGTCGAGCTTGTAACACAGGAAACCCAAGTTGAATCACTTCAAGTTCGATTGTTGAATCTCGATTGTGAGGTGCAAAATACAATGCAATAATAGAAGTAAAAACGAACGTTTCTGTCACTAAAACTGAACACATACGCACACACGCGATTTGTACGTATTAATTCGACAAAAATAGATTCACCTTAAATTTTTTACTTTTCCTAGCTTTTAATTATTTTGCTTGTTTTATTATGCATATTAGTTAATCAGAACGCACTGAAGCAAATGATTAATATTCAGGGTCGGCTTTTTTCTTTGATATCGATTTAATTGAATATCGGTTGCCAATCAGGTATTGCAATGCGTTGTATATAGAGAGAAATTTCTTTCGTTATATTTCGAAAGAAGTATCCTTAGAACGCGCGCGTAAGATGCAAAATATCGCTGGTAAGATATCCGCTTATTATTCATGTGTCGTATAAACGGTCCAAAGCAACACCATTTGCCCGGTACGGACTTTGATAAAATTTCGTCCGGCGCGCTTTAGTTCATCTCCTCTTTCGAGGAGCATGTCTCGTGTACGAGCAAAGACCAAAGTCATTTCACAACGCGGCGCCAGACGTGATCTTCTTAATCGCGAAATACGAGAAGTGTTTCACGTTTAGACGAGCGTATCGTGATCAAAGTTAATTTACAGGGCGAAAACAAAGAAAGATATCTAAGCGGGTACATACCGAAAGCGGATACCTACGTCATCCGCTACGTAGGGGAACAGTGGATGCGGGGAATCCGATTGTCTTATTAAGGTCAAGAGTCGTATATCTTGACTCCCTGGTTTTATATCGTACCTCGATTTCACTGGCGGGGAGAGATGTCGTGCTCGTTTCAAAATCATGTACAATTCCTGAATAGCACTTTAGCAATCGCACGTGGTCCCCTTAACCGGAGACGTTTAATCTTACTTTACCTACCTGCCTACCTACCTACCTACCTACCTACCTACCTACCTACCTACATCATCATTATCGTTCAAGCACGGAGAAAAAAAAATAACGAGCATGTCGACATATTGTTGACGCGCGAAAGGCTCACCGCGTGCAGCTTCTCACGCAATGAACCGTACAATCGGCGAAACAATGGATTCTACTCAGCAGAACGGCGGACACCCGCCGACTCGGGAAACTCGACGTAACCGTGACGAATTCAAGCGAACCGAAAGCGCGAATTGACGTTAAAAATTCCGTCAAAAGTACAGCTAAAAGTACACCCCTTTGCGGTGAGCCAAAGTCACTCGGAGAGGACTCGTCTCAAGGAGGACGACCGCAAAATATCGCGAGAGATTTTTCGCTCGCTAGTTAGTTAGTTCGCTTAGTTTGCGTAATACATTGAAGAAGAAAAAAACGCGTCGCAAGACAGGTCGCCGATCATTCTCGTTCGTTTTTGGTCATCGCCTAATTGAACATTTCGCATGAAAGTGACGGTGAAGTAATCGGACTTGAAGCAACCGTTCGCATTACGCTCACGTATGAACGTTTCGCGTTAGTGCTGCTTTCCTATGAGACCGCAGTGTTACGTATGCACGTAAAGTGGCAATTTAACATTCCCTGACGAGGATAAATACCGTCGGTGTCACGTACGCCATTCATAGGAGTACCGTCGAGCCGTCACGTGCGTAAATATTTGAGAGCCGGACGACGAAGAGCCGTAACGAGACAATAAAATACTTCTTGATTCCGACTCAAGGTGAACTGCTTCTAATTCGCTCTAGACGCGCATAAATACTCTCAGAGTAGAACTCAGAACAGATAACTAATGATGAATGAAGGTTAACTAAGAGAGTGGGATACGGGTAGGAATCTCTGAATATTTAATGTAATCGTAGACTACATGAGTAGTCATTAATCAACGACGGCCAAAATTATAGTTGAAGGTCCATTGATGACGTATTATCGCGGATCTACAGAAGGAAGTTGAAATTACGTGTTCTCCAGGGATGTCATGTTCGCAATTGCGCGACATTAAATCGCGCGTCAAACTGCCTATTTTTGCCCAACTCGGTGCCAACTACTTTTTAAGAGCTACGATACCATAATTGTCAATTAAATGGAACGTCACGCTCGTTTCCTCGGATTGGGCACAAATGCTGCTGTTGTTACTTCCAATGCTAATTTCTGCAGAAAGATCTTATACATCCACGTCGCGCGGAATGGGTTAACGTGCGTTATCATCTACCGCTTCTTAGGATAATTTATCTACTCGCTGCTTGAATTCATAATATTATGCTCCGCGACTACTAACGGCCGTATAACACATTGATCTTATATAATTATCTTTCTACGAACTAGTGTTGCCTCGCGCGCACACGCGCAGCATTATACGATATGCGAATATCAGAGATCGTAAATTACCGCGCGAACTTATCCACGCTTGTACTTATCGCGCTGTTCATAAATAGCCGAAGTAACAAGGCGTTGTAACCAATTCGACAAAAGACACTTTGGCAATATGGCAAAAGTCGTCACTTTATTTAATATGTTAACGATTCATGAATAAATTAACGGCGTTTAAGCCTTTTTCCTACGGCGATTTGTACCACGTTGACGCTGACTGTACTTGGCGCTTCTGGATATGACGTGTGCACATGCTGCAGCGAGCACGCAAGCACCGTTATCGCGCGCGGGAGAACGAGCGGTTTGTTTAAAGAAAAAGGAACGTCCACAAAGTGCACGCACTGTTGACCCGGTCTTTGTTTCTCGAAAAGCGAACAGAGAAAGCAATGACCCGCGCGCACGCTGCGCTGACGATTGCTTTGTCAATGGCAAAGAGCTACATGTGTATGATCAGTGTAATTAAAAATAGATGCTTTACGCGCCCGTCTAAAGATACGCGACTATTTCTTGGATACACAGCCACGTTGTATACTCGGTAAGCACAAACGACTCACAGCTCGTTGCGACTCACGCTGTGTATCGTATTCAACGAAGGTCGGCCGCCTTCTAGACAATATAGAGCAGCGGTCTGTGATACACTCTCTCTCTAATACATTAGAAAAATCATATTAGGAACATGACATACTTATCGCTGCTTGATATATTCCGTGTTGCAAAGGTAGCGTTAACTTTCTAAAATTTTTCTAAAATATAAAGATATATCATGTAACATGACATGTAAGATATAAAGACCATTTCAACATCGTACGCGCATCGTACGTTCCATTAACTCGATCTGATCGGTCCAAACTAGCTTCCATCACGTCAGCAGTTGAAGTAAAGATAGAAGTTAAATTTATCGATAAACTTTATTTTTATCGCTCGCTATTCCCCTGCATAGCTCGGAGGTGCGATTATGGTAATTGTATCGCAGTCGGCAAATACAAAGTATCTGCAAATTAGTGTACAAAGTACCAATGCGCTTGTAATAATATGCATATGATGCTAATTTCACCATTACATGTCAACCGGTTGGTCGCGTACGTGGAATGTGGCAGACCATGCGTGAATGACGCATTAACTCGAATCCTGCATTCACGTAAAGAAAGAGAGAGAGAGAGAGAGAGAGAGAAAGGGGGGCAGGCCGATTAAGTTTGTCAATTTCGATCGTGGAAGAAGCTGCGCGCCGAATTACGCAAATCGCGAATTACGAAAAAAACTCACTTGTTGCAGCACGCTTGACGACCTTTTTGTACGGCGTTTAATTTATTCCGATCGTTTGCGCTAAATATACAAGGAGAGAGAGAGAGAGAGAGAGAGAGAGAGAGAGAGAGAGAGAGAGAGAGAGAGAGAGAGAGAGAATGTGTGTGTGTGTATGTGTGTGTGTGTGTGTGTGCATATATGTGAATGCTCGCGCGCACAGGTGCGCCTTTATTTGCATGCCTCGTGTATACGTGTAAATATAGAAGAAAGAATGAGAGGTGAAGAGTTGGACAGACGGACACAGAGTACGTAAAGACGGATATGTATATGTGTGTGTGTGTGTGTGTGTGTGTGGAGGCAGGTCTCAAAATCTTACGCCAACCTATTTATCTTAAGGAGGCCGCGGGACTTTCTTCGTTTTATTTTGCAATCGACCAAACGGCCGCACAATAATGTCTCACATCACATCGCCGCGACCGTATATAGCATAATCCCGCGGATATCAGTCGAATGTAATGCCGTCAGATGATGGCTCCGATGTACTTGAATCGCGATAGTTTCGACATGAGATCCACGATAACTCCCGGAGAAATCTCGGTCGGCGTACAGCCGCAACTCCTCCTCATTGACACCTCCGTGGAAAGTTATTCCGATTATTGCACGGGAGGAATTTTCCTCCCGTGGCAGTTTCATTCCAAGGTGTTAGAACTGGACATTTGTTTCCTCTTTCCTCTTTTTTCCTCTCAGTATGATAACGCAACTCGAATCTCGCGATTCGCGACTGAAGAGCGTCATTCATTCTTGGAGAGTATTGTTTTTTTCTTTACATTCAACCGAAGGACGTCGAGGATAAAGACGGACGTGTCTCGGAGTCGTTTTTTATGGATAAACATTAGCGATAAACACTTCTTTTAATGACTGCAACAAAAACGATGATACCCGGGTGCAAGGATACACGATATGAGCGACGGACGGCCTCGCGGCCGATTCATTGTGCCTTAGGTTCATCGCAAAGTGAATATCACACGCCGATGAGGATTAACATGGTAATTAATAATTTAATAAACGGAAAGTCGTGGAGAAACATGACAATTAGTAAAGAACACTAATAACAGAGTGCGAAGTTCTCATTTGATAACGAGGCAGGCTGCAGTGTCATCAATGGCGTTTATGCCGCTACATCTTGTCCGATCATGCTGGCGATGTAGGTCGTACTGTCATTCCAGCATGTAGATAGTGCACTTTGCTCTTCAAACCGTTGCGAAACATCAAGATCAATGACGATGAACATCAAGATCATTACGTTCCTTCGACATTGCGAAACAGTCGAAAAAGTGCCAGATGGAATGTAGAGTTTGAAGTGTAGTCGCCTCTCGCGTCACGTCACTTATCTAACCCGGTATCAATTGATCAAGCGACTCGTCTCGGCGCGTCTTTATGGAAAAAAGTTTGCCTCTGTCGAGTGCTGATGCATCGTACAAACTCGCTCGATGAATCGCTGGCTTATCACGAGCACGTGATTACGTGTTGACTTCTTTGTGTATCCGCTATTTTTCCTAGATAAGTTAACGAAACTGATCAGCGCGACCGAAAGCAGCTATCACTTTGTTAACAATGACGAATAGAATTCGTATCGTATTTGTGATAAGAAAACAATTCGGAGCATAATCCCAAGTGTCGTATAGTATCTTTCCGCGTACATATTACGAGCGCATATCTGGATGAACGTGTGATAAGAAAGATCACTCATTTGCAGCGGCCGCTGGAAGTTTGGAGAACAAAAATAAAAAGGAGAGAAAAATATTTTTTCGACTCTGAAGGACAGTCGCGAGAAGGCGTTTCGCACAATCGCTAAAAAACTTTGTTATTCGTGTCGCGCCGCCGCGCGTTACGCGATACGCCAGAATTGATTTATCGAAGTATTGTGTACGAGCGGACCGCGCGTAATTCACTCGTAGACGACGACTCGACAACAACAGTAGCGATGTCAATCTGGGGAATGAAATAGGAAAGAATGAAAACACGGTACGGAGCGCGTCACGCGCTCAGTACCTAATTACTGCCTATCCTTGATAGGAACACGAGTTTCTTACTAAAATGTCCGCAAGGTAACATCACTGGAAGAGAACATAATAGTGCTGCGTGTTGGAGATTGCGAGGCCGCAGGTTATACACACACACACACACACACACAGTGTCCGCTTGCATCATCGCATCCACCGATCGGCGCCGATTTCCAAGTCAGCTTTATCAAGTACCATGCGACGCGATACGATGCGATGCGATACATTATCGATGACATCGAAAATATTTTGATTTCAGATATTCAAAGTGCCGCGTCATGCTTTATTTACGTGAAGCTTTCCGGTGATTTCTCGCGAGGATTGCGAGGTGCACTTAACGTGCGTGTCACGTCTAATATATACGCATGATTGCTCGTGCGTATGTATGTGCGTGTGTATGTGCATCTGATTCATTCGTTTCACGGACGAGCGCGAAGCTAGACAAATCATGCTTGGCTCTCCAGCCGCGGCCTGATGTAAGTAGAACGGCAATTCGTGGGCAATGCTAGTGAAACGGGTCTTTATCTTACAGCTGTTGCAAGTGAAACGATCCACCACGGGCTTGTGAGTCGCGATAAGAAGGAACAAAGGCCCCCCGCTCGGCGATGTTTACCGCTCGACGTGTTGCTACGTGATCTTTAATCGACGATTAAAGTCGAATGGCGCGGATTTTGCACGGAGGGCGTAGCAACCGCGCTGTTGCTTCCCGGAGAAAAATCACAGCATTGAGATTGTGTCTCCTCGGTGTAAAACGACGATTTTCCGGAAAAAGTATATGATCGAATATAAGCACATTCGAGGATATCAGGAGACGTGTAGTTGTTTGCTGTACCGGAAGAAGTCCTTTCCGGCTGTAAATTGGCGCAATTACACATAAATCGAGAAATGTGGATATACAAGATAATTCAGTCCAGGTAACGCCGCGTTACACCGTGGACTCGAGTGTAACACGTTCATATAATCAACGTACCTTGGAAACCTCGTCGAGGATATTACACCGTAATTGACCTTCTTGCAAAATTACCGCCGCTATCCTACTCGCCGCAACACGCAGTCCTGCTGGATCAGCCGCTTTTACTGCTCCGAAATTCTCCGGCCGGAGCGCGAAGGAATGTACACGTTGTTCGTATCGCTCATAAATCAGGCCGCGGGAACCGAAATAATTCACACGAGAGACACCGGGAAATAAAGAACGATGAAAACATAGCATTACGTGTGATCGATTCCGTCGTCGTGATAAGAAACTCGAATGACTCTGAGAAACAGCGGCAAAATGGTCCGGCATAACATCGACCGACCTTCATTTGAGACAAATTGTGCGACAGAAGGATACGATTTCGCGCGACGGAGGTAGCTGGCTATAAAAATGGAACGAGAGTGTTGGACGCGTCATGTGCGTGAGTAGCTTTGAAATTATCGTAAAATAGCCGCGACTATAGAACGGCTATAGAGCTATATCGGCTGTTTCTGTCGAAAGGCGTACAGCGAAATGTCGCATATATCGCAACAATGGTTGCGATGCGGCGGAAATTACGGAAAATCGATCCCGGCGATACGCGAGTTTGCGTCACGCGGCGTTCGCCGCCACTTCCTGGTATTATTATTAAATTATCGATTCGGTGTAAAGCAGTGCATTGATACCAATAGACACAACAGGTGACATTATTGCCCCGCAGCTGAATTATTTAACGGTCGTGTTACAAAGTTTCCTAAATATTCACGCTTGTTCGATGTGGCCGAGTCACCTATGCGAACTATGAATTATTCGGCGCTTCCCTTCGCTCGGCATCTCGCACCTTCGCGCACAGACTAGACCCGAGCTCTGATTTCGGCTAAAGACGTTATTTTTGGCCGGGTGAAATTATTATTAATTAAAACCACTGTCTTCCGCTCTCATCGTAATCGATAAGCAGCGCGCTTTGGATCTCTCGCCGGAAGAAAGAAACTCGTAACGAAGAAAATTTGATAATATTGAACGTGTCGTGTGCATTGTATATCGCTAGGGTTCACATAACAAAGTTCAAAGAAGCAGAATAACGTTCATTGCTTGCGAAGAAAACGATTCGAGGGGATTCCGATCGTAAGGAGCAATCATCGACAACTATAAAGAGCGATTCGAGAAGCGTTTCAAGAAGCACCGCCATTATTAAACGCGTAGTCGTTCAAATATTGCCACTTGGATTTCGCGCGGGATCAACCCATCGGAAACATCCGTTTCGTGTCACGTGCCGCCCGGCGGCGCAGGGGATTGCATTATCTCGAGTATTCCGTCCATGTTGCGTTCTGATAACCGCGTGAGCGGTCACAAAGTGCGTCCTCGTGGTGTATGAGAGAGAAATCGCGACGCGTTACGCGCAGCGTTCCGCGATGTCGCAGCATCCCGCCATGTGCGGGACACGCATTTCTTTCACGCAACCAGCACGCGAGTAACTGCACTTTCACTCTGTGGTCAATGTCATGTCGGAAACCAGTTTACACTTCGTCGATTTGTCGCATGTCCCGTCTACCCGTTCTTCGAAAGCCGGTTTTCGAAACTCGTGGAAAATAACTCGAGGGGATACGAAACTGCCAATATTTATGAATATTTTTTCGGCCGGTCAGTCACACACAGCTTGCTCGTGAAAATCGTCCGCGGTTGAACCAACCGCATTTTTGCTCCCCTCTTTCGCTTGGCTCGACTCGGCTCGGCTCGGAAGAAGAAAGAGAGAGAGAGAGAGAAGGGAAATGTAAATACGCACAGCTAATTTGCTTATAAAATCGATTAGATCGTTGCGCCGAGATAAATCTGCCGCGATCAGAAAGGACGAGGGGGGATCTGAAGGAGGAGCTCAGAATTGAGAAAGAATGAATGAATGTGCCGATAGTCAACCACCGGGTCAATCGCAGTCATGTAATCTTTTCTCTTTTTTTATCATGCACGCATCGTCAATAAAAGCGTAAAACCGTGAGATCTATATTGGAAGGAAGATTTATGGCTACTCCCAATTAGCAGTAAGCTAATTCGCGATATCGCGACATGAGCCACGTATACTCGCACTTTTAATCGCAATTATTCAGCAGCGAGTGGTTATACTTGATCATCCAACATCATACGGCGAACAATACGCCGCTGTTACGTGCGTCATGTACGCATTGCGTTCTTTGCGATAATTAGCAACAGCAAATGTCGTTTATCGAAATGTGATCTTCATTACGGCGATTACATGGCGAGAAACCAAGCGAAGGTCGCCCCTTCCTCCTTTTACCTTTTTCCCTTCGAGCAACCGAATGAGCGATTCACTGCGAAACGTCGCGTTAAAGAGCGAATTGCAAGCATTACTGATGTGGAAATTTTGGCTCCGTGTTCCCTCGCGAGATTAATTATTACCATATTTGGGGGAATACGAAACTCGGTAATTTCCTTTAGTTTACATGGAACCAAGATTACATAAGACTAGTTTCGCATTTACCGTGCTCAATTAAAACACTTTATCATGCTCGGTGCAAATAATGCAAGAGGTTAAAAGAAAATGCTGCTCAAGGGCACAATGTTTTTATACCTTATGATTTATAACGCAATCTGATTGCAGACTGTTTTTTCAGACGTTTTTTTTTTTTTACACAAGAAATTGTTAAAGCGTCAATCAGTGTTACAACGTACCATCTTGATAAAAAAGTTTCAAGAACGACCACTGTGTGTGGTGCTCTCAGTCACCCGATTTGAGTTCTTATTTTTTGGTTAGGTTGCCACATCTGTCATTGACATTCCCACCAAATTTCCGCGTCATAGCTTGACATTTGTAAAAGTTACGCCGTCTTGAGTACATCTGCCTCTGTGCGTGTTTTCGATTTTTTACGATTTTAAAAATGAAATCGACTCGCACAATGCCATCGTTATCACCAATTTTTTGACCAAGAACGGAACGAATACCATCCAACAGCCACCGAATTCGCCTGATTTGGCTCCCTGCGACTTCTTTCTGTTCGGTCGACTCAAAAAACCGCTCCGGGGAACGCGTCAAGAGCAACCAAGAGGAGATAATGGAAAAATCGAAGACGGCTCTGGTGGCCATACCGAAAACCGAGTATCAAAAATGTTTCGAGGATTGGATCAAGCGCTGGCATAAGTGCGTTACAGTCGATGGAGAGTACTTTGAAGGGGACAATATCGATTTTGATGAATAAACTTGTATTTTTAATTTTCTGAATAAATTCCTGAAACTTTTTGATCAAGGTGGTATATACGTTATGCATAATGAACGTTTCATCGACTGTGAATATCAATATGACGCGCATGCGTCTGGCCAGTGGTTCTCTTTTATTTAGCGCGCGCATAAGTGCCGAGAGTGTGTTTAAATCTTACAATTCCGACTTATTCTGAAAACTCGCACGATCACGGAGAACCTGAAGTTACGCCCAGCATGCTGGTATTACGAAACATTCAACTAAAATCCGTGCACGAACGAGTGATATCTACCGAACGCTGACTTAGAATGCGACTTAGAAGCGCTTCGCATATGTGCATAGAATAATATCGGCTGGGATCAGAATGTCAGCTGTCGTATGTTTAATTAATTATATCCGGAGCGATGCCGGAGGGACGAATAATCGTCTCGGTTCTTTGAACATCGACGTACTACGAAAAACGTCGCGATTACGCGCGTAAAAAATGCCGTGTTTATTAAAAAAAAAAAATAGAAAAAAGAGAGAAAAGTGACGTAACTTTTGCGAGGTAAATTATTAGCGCTTCCGGATCTCGCGGAAAATAATGTAACGAGGTATCACGTGAAGCTCAATCTATCGCACAAACGATCGCATAAACGATGCGAGCGCGCATCCGCGTTTGCGCGATCGATACGCACCCGTGGATTAGTGTCAACATGAAAATATGACATAATATGTACGTGACAATGATCGGAAATACGAGCGGATTCGCTGTCTTGAAGAATATCAAGTAGAACGTGTGCACTTACTGTTCCTCCGGCCCTCCTGCACTTTGTATGTGAGGTCGCTGAACGCCAAGTCGACCGGCGGCCTCTTTGGCAGGTGCGTGATCGTCTTGGGCTGCGCCGGGACGATCTGCAGGCGCACCGTCGAGCTTTTCCTAGGTTGCAATAAAATCCCATTGACGTCGTCATCGTCGGTCGAGCAATTTCCCTCGAGCTTCATTTTCTCGAGCTTCTCTCGGCGGGATCACGCTTTCGTCCGAATTGCTCTATCCCGCTCGGTCTCTCGGATCTCGTTTCGTTGCACGTCGATCGGGGATCGGTTAATGCGCGAGACTAACACGCGGGAACGATATTTTTCACCCTGCCTGCAATGTCATTTTCGCTCACTTAATGCAATGCACTCAGTTTTCCGCGCCGGCAGTTGTGGCGGCCGGCGCGGGCGCGGCCTTTGTTTCTCTGAGATACGTTTGACTTCGTTCGAGACGGAAAGACCAGGTGTTTCCTCACGAGAAGATTATTTTCAGAGCAAGTTTCATTTAATCTCAGATAACTCATCGATCGTCGATCGAACGAATGGATGTCCCACGACTAAGCTCTCGGGTCTTTGAACATTTAGCTCGCCTCACAGGCGATTTCCTTATTTTCATTCGAGCCAAGTATAGTCGATGGAAGTATAAACAGACGCGCGCGAAATCGTAAGTAAAAAGCGGAATATCGAGATTGTTGCATTTGCACATGTGCAAATGTTATCTGGTTGTTTATCAGCCGTAAAGACGAACGCGGCATCAACGACTTTTGCACCGCATGATAAAATCGTGCAAGGTGCAAAATAATAGGTTCGAGTGACAAAAAGAGGAAGGGGAATCTGCGTTCGTTCGATCGATACGTAGATTATCAGATAATAATTACACAAAATTGCTACCACGTTAGACATGATCGTATATGCATGTCAACGTATGCGACAGAACATCGAGAGCGCCGTGGAAAGATTGCAAATAGCAAAACTCCACGCACGAGGCAGATACAGCGTCAAGAAAAAGAAGCAACACGTACGCAGATCGACTTGCAAAATCACGACTTTGCTTCAGACAAAGCTTTGGACAAAGTAACGCGACCGCGGCCTCTTATCGCCTTATTATTATTGCGTGTGTTGATACATCCGTTCGGTTGTACTTTAACCGCATTCGAACGAGGCACACGGGGCTTCCACGTGGATACCTTTACCTTCGTGTTGACGTTTGATCCGTCATGAAGCTTTTATTAATCAGACTGCCAGCTCGCATTCCTAATTTGTCTCTGTGCACGATGCAACTCGATGTTCTCACATACGCGAGGTGTCTCGAGACGACTTGTTCTCTCGGATACCTTTCTTCGCTAAGTGAAAGAGCCAAGCAGAAACCGGAGAGAAGCGCAGTTCCGGTCGACTGATTTTCACATTGTCCGCGGTGCGTTCACACCGCAAACTCTTCTTACGCGTCGGTACTCCCGTTTTCGCCGGCGAGGGGGACTCGTCCGCGCACGACGAAGTTAACTCGGCGGTGCGACGGAGCGCATGTCGACAACTCGTGCGTACGAAAGAGGAAAAGAAAATATTGCGCGAGAAAGAGAGAATATAACGATGGCGATGACTATTCGCGACGTAAATCCGTACGACTGCGCGTGTCGCGGCACACTCCCAAGTGCGGACGTATTCGTGCGTTCTTGATAACAAAGCCTGCGACGAGGCAGGCTTAGGCGACAGGCAGGCAGGCAGGACAGGCGAATAGGTGGGGAAAAGGCAGTTTAACGACACCCCTCTCTCTTTCCGCAATGCACTCCGTTCGACAGCTCGAAAGCAACTGAGTTAAAGACCGCGACTGCACCGCGGCCATCGCCATTGACCGTCGCGTCCCTTTTTCGTCTCCCTCCCGTTCGTACGCACTCCTTTCCCTTTCCTTTGCACCGCCGCGCGACGGAAAGAGACGATGGATGAGTACTGAGGTGCCGATGGATCAAGGTCCTCGTGGTAATACACGCTGATGATGAGAGTCGGCGATAATTTCAACGAGGAATCGCCGAGTGCCGACAATTGTCTCCTTTATTCCCGAGTGTGTGTGTGTGTGTGCCCGTACCACGTGTGAATATCAGAACAAATTCCTGCGGAACTAATCGCTAAATGCTGGAAAACCCGAGGCGCATCTGTGTCGCGAACAAGACCCTCGCACATTTTCTCGTTCACGCGATCATGATATTGTGCAACTGTTGTTGGAATATGACCATTTGACTTTATACTCGTCGACGCCGCGCCGGTGAGACGCGGGCAGCGCCAAGTGCACCTGCGTCGTCGCTGCTTATTCCGTGAATCCGTTCCGAGCGTCCAAGAGGACTAATCGTTGGAGAAATCATTGGGCATAATGACTCGCGCGGCTGAAATACGCGCGCTATAAAAAGGAGAGTGCAGCCGAGGTCCTGACACTTTTTTTTTTTTCTTTTTGAGACTCGAGCAAAGTTCGTTCGAACTTAATAATCGCGCCGAGAGCGACCTTGTTAACGGGCTAAATAACGCATGCCCGCCGCGATAGAAAATTGCGACTCATCGGAATTGACGATTCTCCTTTGCGCGACTTTGATGAGTCATCATCGACGAACACATTTCGCGCCGGCTCAGCTGGCTCAGCGAGCGTGCGAATTGCTTCGTGCTCGCGAAACGCGATTAGACAGCGCCATGGGAAAACTATGATATCGTGGCCGCGTTATTTTCGAGAGAGCCGCCCATACGCCATGTACGACACGTTGCTTTCTACGTCATACGCTCATTCGTAATGCAGAGGAGATATGACGTCGGCCGTCATGGCGCCGTTAAAGGATCGTTCTTGACCACATTGACGTAAGTACGTCAATGATTTGATGGCAGCCCAAAGAGAGACACGACGGTGGATTATTAACAATCCCGGCGATCACCCACCGCCGACGTGTTCAATGATCGTAGAGTTAAGACGATTTGAAACACACTGGTTCGCCGATTAGTGCCGCTTGCTACGTACTTAAATGACCGCGCATTTGGTGCCGAATGCGCAACCGATTCCGCTATGAGAAATTGTTCACCGCTGATCGAGAGCGGTCGTTATAATAACGTCACAAATTTCCCGAGAAAGGATGCGGCATTGATTGTCTGGGTAACTGTATCTAGTTGTATTCTAGTATATAATTATAATTATATTTATTGTAATTATATTTACCCCCTCCCCTGCTTCTATCGATAACGTCGTCAATGACGTAATTCTAATACGCGGATATACACGAAATTGTAAAACGTTTTGCATGAAATTCTTGTGATACTTTTCCAAACTACTTTTTACTGAAAATAATAAAATTGAGTTGTACTGTTATCTGCGAAATTATTCTCGTTTTGACGTCAGTCGGAGAATTTACATAATCTTTATGAATACTCGGTGACGGCTCAGAGATAAATGTTTAAGTATCTATAAATAAAAATTTCCCGAGACAGCGCAATTTAGTTTCACGTCACAGGCGTGATTGTATTCATTAGATATAACTTAGATTTTTTCGCGCGTTGTTCAGAAATATCATACGTTGTTTATCACAGACTAGTTACTAAAAAACGAAGCCACGGAGCGTATTTTCGATCACGTTCCGTCACATTTCGTACTTTTGTCCGCGCAGAATTTTGAAATAAAAGGGAATTTCTTCAGAAAAATATTATATTGAGAGACCAATAGTCTCCGGCAATCGAAAAAATGTTAAAATTAATTTTGCTCGACGCAGATAGGAAAAAAGAAAGAAAAATACGAAGAGTATCCCGGCGGAATGTTTTTAGCGCTGCGTGTATAAAGGAATAAAGATCGCTCGATGCGAGTAAATGTAATAACTAACTTGACACAAATAAAATAAATGCATAAAAAATATAATAACAACTTGTAAGTTGTTAAAAAATTGTTAAAAAAAGACGGTTTTCTAAAGTCATTGTGCCAATTACATTAAAATCGATTATTAGAAGTTATTAAATGTTGCGCAACGCGCGATATCGATCATATTTCCAATTTTAACAATTTAATTTGCATCTAATTTTGGAGAACACGTCTTTGTCTCTTTCTCTCTCTTTCGTCGAAAAATAGAGCGTTGGAATGACGCGATGGTGATACTGATAATCGAACTCTGAGAGCGTAGCACATGCGAGATACGCGCTCTTTCTTCTGCAAAATCTTTAATATCACTTTTGTCCTTCGAACAAATAGATAAAACGGCTCGATAAAATACATCGTATCCGCCATTCACTCATAATGCATCGTTTAATGTGAAAATGGTCACCAGTTGTATTTCATTCTCACGGATATGTGTGCGCTGGAAAATGAGAATCGAAATTTGTATTAAACTATCAGCGAAACGATATATCGCTTATAGGCATAATTCGACCGTGTCTATGCTGTTCTTACATTTACGTAACCCGCGGTAATCTGTTATGTAACAAGAATGATGAGGTCATGGCCCTCCCGCCACTCCTGCCACCTGAGGCAGCAAAAGATGTAAGCATTTTTCTGTCTCGATTTGCTCGAAGGTAAAACATCTCCGTTTCGGTTTTCGCCGCGGTTAAAAGCAAAATGACGCGAAATTACAGATTTCCACGTGGATCGTTTTTGATTTTTGATCCCCAATTCCCGGTAAATTCGATATAATGTCGCGACAGCGAAGATTTCAAGCACGTTACCGCGAACGTGACTGCTTTGCTGAACGTAGTTTTTTCCTTGTTGGACATCGTGACAATAATGCGCATAGAAAAACGGAGAGTCACTGAAGTGAAGAACAGGTGTTCACGAGGAACATTAAATTAATAGCTGAAGCGTGTAGACTGAGTATAATTCTCATTGCGTTTCCACAAAAGCAGCAGCGTGGAACGTAGGTTTGATTGCGTAACAATTTTGAAAAGTATACGTAGACTCTGACGAAATCGTTGTTGCGTTGTTTTCAATTAATTTTCATCATGATTACATGCGTTTATACGGGGCACCGTTAGAACTTTATTAGCGGAGAGATTTCGGTTATTCTTGTTACTTGCGAGCAAACTTATCTTAAGTACTGTCAAAGTAAGATGCTTCTTTTTCCGCATTTGACGTGGGAAAAGGGAAATGGGAAAAGAAAGAAATTATTAATCTGTCATTAGAGTCGTGGCTCTATCTGTTGCTTTAACAAAAAAGTAGTTGTAGCAGTGCATGCATGTGAATCGTCACTAACACTACGGCGACACTCATTGGAAAGATCATAAATCTTTCATTACGCGCGTCATTATGAACATAAGCTTTAAATATTTTTTTGCTCAATCGGATTTTAATATTTCACATCTCAATTGCTGAATATTTATGAATATCGCTTATCGATCGTTAAATAACTTAATATCGCCACATTCGATACTCAGAGACGCGAACACATCGCCGTTGCACTGCACGATCGAGCATGCCGGCATGCTTATCATTTAATTACATTTAATTGAGAGCTTCGTTCCACAGAGAATATTTCAAACGACGTGGACAGTGATGTAAAAAAAAATCCATTGCTATATCTCACCGACATAGTGGGCATTATCGCTGGCCTTACATATTATTAAAGCTGGTTCAGCATACGATAAGAGATTTATGTGCTAGCGCGAAGAAACGAACGATTTGTCGTGTACGATTAATTGAATAAGTGAGCAAGTATCTAACCAATCCGCTGGGAGATTGTCCGAAAGGGACCGGCAATCATATAATTATGCCGTTATTTTCCTACCGATTCATCAGAACGTTTCGTGGCAAGTTTTTGTTCTCGCGCGGAGATTTATGCATCGCGGGAGATCTTGTTGACGAATTATGTAAATGGCAATAATTACAACGAATTGGCGGCTGATGGAGGGGAAGGGGTGCAGGAAAGAGGATGCGAGTGCGAACTGAAATTTCGTGAACTTGTGACGTATCCGTGCGTATCCGTGAGATATTCTACGCCGATGATATCGGACGTAGAACGATCGAAATGTATTACACGCTTACACAATAAGAGAAGCGCAAAGTCCACGCGAACAAATCAGCAATGATAACGTACGACATTGGCGACGAGGAAACATCGCGTAGAAATTTCGCTCGTGTATTTGCTCGGCCGTAAACCGGCATGTCCTTTATTCGCCTTTGGTATCAGTAGCCTCGACATAATTAAAGTTGGCGATAGTTGCCTTTAATTGCATACACACGTTCGATAATGAGCGCGATACGTGCAATGTCTAACCGAGACATTCGTAGCGTCGAATAACGAGATACACTGGCGGACCTTACGTTTTGGACGAGTTGAATTGAGATGGATCGCTCATACCGGAAAGATAACGAAATGATAGTCAGTCCTGCAACGTCAAGGAAAGACTGGCCGCTGCTCGGACATTTGACTCGCGATAATCTTCATTTTTTCGCGTTTATTTTTTGTCCACTGCGCAAATTGATTTTTGCGAAATTATAAGTATAGCGAAGCCGTCTCCGGTTGGATCTGCCACAGAATGAAAAGTAATGGAAGTAGTCGATCGTGACAACGTAATCATCGGAAACTGTGAAAACTTCAGACTACGATGAGATAAATACATATCTCGCGTCGGATCTGTTCGTCGATCGTGTTGATTCCTTGATCCATTGATAATAATATGTAAATCCAGGTGCAACAAGTTGCTTATTATCTCGCGTGCGGATGAACGACAAAAAAAGAACTGATGTCTAGCAATTCGATAGAGACGATTCTCGATTATTTCGATATTATAGCGTCCCGTTAAAAAAGTTTCATATTCCTATCAACATTGACCTCGGCTCGAACCGGTTTCGCATAGTGAATATTGAAAAGAAAAAGAGTATCCTGGTGAACGACAGGTGGAAAGTTCTGACCATTTTCAACCGACTGGTTTCGGCATTCAGATATACCACGTGTCCATCGCGCCGCGACAGGAGGTACGAAAAAACGTGTTATTTATTTTAAATAAAGGATGCTCTACCGAAAAGGTCACAACTTCGCGATTATATAAGCTATTATTTCACGTATCTGACTGAATCCCCCGTAAAAGCCACACGAAGATAAAAACGAAAGCAAACACACGTCGGCTCTTTCGAGCTTACGAGGAGAACCTAATTATTATTGTAATCTTAATAACTGGAAAACAGATTGTACTTAAAAGACACAATTATAATAAAAAAAAAAAAATATATATATATATATATTATAATGATGTTTGATTTTGTGAGGCAAATAATTATTTCATGAAAATAATATTTCCGACTTTGCTTCCTCGTGTGAAAATCTATTTACACTGTGCGTAGTCAATCGTTGTCGCTCTTAATCATCAATTAAATAAAACTTGTGACATCACTTGGAATTTACTCGAAAATCGTACACTGAATATCAATGCAGTGTAGGCTATCAGATTATACGGAAGTATCGAGTAAAGTGCAAAGTCCTCCGTCGCGTAGTGTTAGTTACGTCTAGCTAATTCTCCATTTATTATATTCAATTGTCGATACATACACCTTCTTTACATAAGATTGCAGTACATGTATTTGTCTGTCGCGCAGTGTAATTTTTTTTCATACAGATATTTCTTCGATTGCGAAGCATTTTATAACGAGCAGTCTCGGGAGAATGAATGCAAGGTCTGAAGGTAGAAAATAAATTTCAGAGAAACCCCGCCAGCAGAGTTGGCATAATATTTATAGAAATATCATACACGCACACATCTACAACTGTTTGTCGGTTTTGCGAAACGGCCTTGCTCGCCACAAAAGTTGAACGATTGTTACAAAATATATATAATGGATTAAATGGTTGAGATGACAAAAAAGCTAGTTTGATCGTTCATTGTCTAATTATCATTCAATGTTGTGTAGTACTCTCGGCATAATTTCCGAGAACGTATAATCAGTAACGAGCGGAGAAGAATATTACAGTACGCAAAGTACAAATTCCAAAACAACATTATTTTACGTAGGTAGCGATAAGCAGCCGGATGATTTATCAGTAATTATCGGTCATCTATCTATCTTATCGTGGAAGAAGAAATCATGGCTTTTTGATTAAGGTTATTAGCTCACGTGGGTCATGAAAGTACACCTCCACAGATGTAAAATGTACAAATTATCCAAAGGCGAATTAAAAATAGATTTTTAATAAGTGGGAAGGGGAACCTTTATACGTGACAAAATGTTGCGACTAAAACACACGGTGGAATTGACTAATTAATGTATCGCAACTGTATGTACAACATAACAAAGTTTTTAAACTCACAACGTCATAATAGACAAATTCTACCATGACGTATTTCATTTAATTTAATATTCAAAACTTATCCAGCATAATTCCTTTGATTTATTCAACATATGTGTTTAACGCAGATATGCATTTGGCATATTGCGAGAACGTGTGGATCTCGTGAATAATTTGCATCTAATCGCATCTTAAACTCGCTTGGTGATGTTGATATCGTCTTATGGTTTCGAGGTGTAGCTAAAAAATTCGAAAAGTATAGAATAGTCAGATATAAAGTGTTAGATCTTTATTATTTTCATTTTGCAAATATCTCGTAATCTTTTCCGGCCGACTTAATTAATTGAACATTTAATTTTTTTGGAATCAGACGTTACGTTGAAACAAATTATCGTTTATTGCCATTTTTGCTAAAGGAAATTTTCGATAATTGTACGAATGGTCGCTGATTATGTTTTTACAATGTAAACGATCGTCGTTGCGATTTCATTTCGCGTTTTATAACGAGTTCCATGATTGAAGTTGCCGCTCATCAGAAAAAGAAAAAAATTACCGATTTATCGATTCAGATATATTCGGAAGAATAAAATCATGTTATCGTTTGACAATTGTTGAAATATATTTCCACATACACGAATAAGCCGGCGACCATGCGGCTCGAGTATCGGGCGTCAGAAGCGCAAAGATGCTATTCAGCGAAAGGAGAACATGATCGCGCATATGGCCGAATAGGAATGCTTCGATAACACTGATGCAACTACCAATCGTGACGATAATGATGGACGATGTTTTTATGCAGTTCTAAATATAGAGGATCTTAGAGACGAGTGCATTGCGTCGTTTTCGCCAGTCACAAAACTGAGCTTTACAGGCGATGATCTTCGCTCGAAAGAGCGCCCTGCTCTAAAATCCGTCCCGTTATCTTATACGTCGATATTCGTGTTTCGGTTGCGCGTTGTTGGTGTGAAGCTCGAGGGATCGCTTGATTTCATTTTTTGTAATTTACGAACTACGCGCGCGTAATACACCGTGCACGAAGTCGCCACGGGGAACGCGACAAAGGTATGCAATTTTATCGGGAACTCACCCGTTAACTCCATTACTGATCAATCGATTCTGCACGCTGTTTTTTCCGTTTTCCACCATGACTGCGGTTACGTCAGTCCGCAAACGGTCGACTTATGACAATATGCGCAGCTGAAATTGGGGGAAAAAATTGTTAAGGAAATAATTACATCGGTATCTTATGCAAATAAATATTATAATTTGATTGACGTAAATATATCTCCGCATTATATATCGTTTCACTGAAATGAAATATGCGAGAACTGACAAACAGAGAGGAAAAAAACATATCACAAGGAAATTAGCTATAATTCCAGATAATTGCATGCGCAAGCAAGAATTGCGCAAATGCATCAGGAATTCAGAGCGTACAATTTATATCTATTTCATGTAATATTAATTTTTGAAAACATATCAGTAGAAAAATCTCTCTCTCTCTCTCTCTCTCTCTCTCTCTCTCTCTCTCTCTCTCTCTTCATATATACATATTAAATTATGAATTTTACGTTATAGCATATTTATCAATTGGTTTATTTTTTGAGTCTCTTCTTTTCTATTCTATCTTATTCCATAATTACAGCAGTCATTAGACCAAGATTGATGATGTAACTAACAGATTAAATTCACGTTCAATACCGTCAATACTGTTTTACAATAAATTCATAATGACGTCGTAATGATCAGTGATTACAATTACGCGTGATTTGCCTTTTTCTTATGATACGTTTTTACAATGTAGTATCGCGCATCTGGAGAAGCGTAGCGCGGTCGCTTACGCTCGACATTATTCATCACGTGGCAGCGCCCAATATGCGCAAAAAATACGCACACATTTTAGATTGTCAAATTCAGTAAAGACAAATATTATCGTTTCTCGACGATTTTAGCAACGTTTTATCTAAGTAATCGGGTAACCATCAACCTTTCATCGAAAGCGAGAGACGCTATTGCGCTTATATTACCAGTCGTTACATAACGCGCGCATCTTCGGTTCTTGAACTTTGTGACGTTCGTTGCTTCGTTGAGTCTCGGAAAAAGTGAATTTCCCCTTCAACATGTTCATATTGTTTATGCATATTACATCATTGAGAATTGACGTCTCAACGTTGAGCATTAATATTAAAAAAATTCAAGATCTTTAAAAGAATCTTGTTTGTATTGTATTTCTCTTTTTGTTACTAATCTCCTTGTTATTGAAATCCTTATGATCTTGCAATCTTGCCAAGGTATATAACTAGATTTATTCATTAGAGATCTGAAAAAGCGCCGACGAGAGGACAGAGGAGGGAGGAGCAGGCGAAAGAGCAAAATTTAATTTCAGCTGCGAGCGAAATGTTTAAATAATCTGTTTCTATCCGGGGATTTTTTTCGATTCGAGTGATTCAGCATTTCTACGTAAGTTTCTACATAGCGGACGCGACACTGCCACTCTGCAAAAGTCTACGTGATAATGCCGATGATAAACGATCCCGAATGGACAAATAACATGATGTAAATGCAACAATTTAAATTAGAAATAATAATCCGGGTCATACTCTCACGGCACATGCACTGCGCACTATCCTGGCCTTCTACGTATTTACAGCTGCTATTACAACTGATGCAAGATGTAGACCGAAACACACCAAACCGGTCAGACGCGTCGATACAGATCGCCGAAGATGCACTTTCATTACGGTTCTCGCATACGTTTATCGCTGTATAAAGTTACATCGCTATCAACCGATTAACGGAACACAAAGAGACCGTACGAAATATTGAGTAATACCGGATGTGTTTGCACGTGAAACATCTGAAGCGGCTGTCTGAGAGACTTGAGTCAACAATAAATATTGATTAAGTATGTAAAAATGTTTAATTAAATATTAGTTACATGTATACTTTTTTTACATGTAAAGAATACACATATTTATATAATAAATCTCTACGAATCGTAATCGGTGACGCATGCTCGCTACCAACCGAATACATCAGAGGTTACGACCAAGTGTATCTCTCTAGCGTGTGAAATAACATCACATTAATAATACGCATTAATAATACGCGTTTGATACCTTCTCGCCGTCTCGCTCCTCCGTCTGTTTCTAGCTCTCTACACCTTTTCACACAGGCGCTTTATCGTACACGACGAAAAGTGCTTGGTTGAATGAACGAGTTTTCTGGCGAACGTATGAACGACTCCGAAGTTCCGACTGAAAGTGCCAGAATTCTGTTCGACTTATCCAGAAGTCTCGATAATTCAGATTGAATCTTAACGAGAAAAAACAACCGGGATTTCAGCAGAAAAGTTGTTCATTCGAGCAAATATTTCTCCCGGTGTACACGTGCACCTGGCTTTGCAGGGAGCATTTAATAAGCGGCAAACATTTGATATTTACCCAAGTGAGACGTGAGAGACTGGTGCTGTGTCCGCGCGAGTCCACGGGCTAGCGGCGTGGAATTTTGTCGGAAGCGTGTCGTCGCGGAGGACGGAAATCTGCGACGCGCCGGCAGTCACGCGCGTGCCGTTTCGCGACACGACGTTAAACTAAACAAGCCGATCGATCCTTCGTGGCGACGTGCCTTTCGATCGCCGATGAATTCCGGCATCCCCGTCCGGAGATACCCGGGCAGCGGATTGGCCGTCGATAAGACCTCGGCATCGCAAACTTTGACACCCGTGTGCGCCGTTCTTTCTCGGCCAGCCGCCCCACCAGTCGCGAAAGGCGAACGCCGTCGTCGTTCTTCGTGTTCTTCGTTCCACACGCCACGCACACTGCCGTTCGCCTGTCAAGCCGACCGTGTGCGTCACCGCCGCGTATTACGCATGATCGCTGCTTGACAGCGCTCGCGAATCAGCTGACCAGCCGCACGAGATTGCGACGGGATCGCGAAGGATGACGTGTGTGCACACGTGGTGATAGATGGAGGAAAGTGTGTGAACGCGCAGCTGAGGTCGAAGTCGGTAATTATGTTATCAGCTGCCGTCGTACCGATGACAAGTACGCACTCGATCGTTCGTGTACTTGCGATGAGATTTATCGCAGCAGTTTCTGCATTATTATCATTGATGGATAGCGAATTAGCTCAATTAGCGTTTAGCTCAAGTTGGCGGAGCCTCTTGTCATCTCAATCAGCTGTGAATGAAAGAAAAGGCTGGAGTTATCGATGGTACCTTGGACGGAGGAGAAGTTCATCTCATCCGGCTTGTATCCTTTATCAGTAATCGATGCGGTACTTACTGCTGGTGAAGAACTGACGAGCGTTGCGGGGTACCAGCTGTAGACACAAGCTGTTGGAGGCTGGACGCGATCTCCGCTGCAAATAATTTATTCCGAAATAATTCCGACCGTGCAAATGCACCTTTAGAATCTCACGAGCAGACCTTTCGTAACGTTCGCGTGAATAACGATGTGTTGTTGTCGCACGTATAAAAGCACAGATCGCGTGGGAATCCATCGATGTATTGTGCGACAGAACTCGTGCGAGAGGAGACTCTTCCGCACACTCTACAAGCGTACTCAGACTGGCTAAATTTAATCGCGAATATTTCGGAGGTCACCGATGCGATGCCTCGGTGCGTGACGAATCTCAATTGTTTTGCGATTCTACTTTACAGAATTGTTAAGAAGCACGATTCATTGAACATACCCACCACCACAGATATGTATATATATATATATATATATATGTCGCGCAAATATCTCTGTTTAATAAATACAGTTAATGCGAAATCTTTATTCACACGCTATGATGTAAAATCAGAATAATGGTTACACACATGGATACCGTTAGCGGCGAGGACACAAGTAACACGTGTTTCATATATTATCGCAAATGTGCAAAACAAGGACGCGGTTGTCACACGCGAAGAGCAACGGCGATTCCTCTCCTCCTCCTCCCGTCTTCTTCTCGGCGACTCCAGTCGCCAGGATATAACGCGCACGAGGACTCGAAATCGACGTGGTTCTCCCAATGGAATTTTAGCGATTATGTGTGTCCAAACCGCCTCATCTCCCCGCGCTAACGGAGTCTCCTGGCCTCTCGCTCGGACTCCAACAACGTCAGGATGTCGCCTTCGCGCACGGGACCTTTGACATTCCTGATAAGCTGTCTGTTTTGCTCGTTTAAGAACTCCACTTTGACCTGCGTGCACTGTCCCTGGGAACCCGTCCTGCCGAGGACCTTCACCACCCTGGCCCGAACTATTGGCTTCTCCATGCTTTCTCTCTCTTTCCTCTCTTTCTCTCTCTTTCTCTCTCTATCTCTCTCTCTCTCTCTCTCTCTCTCTCTCTTTCTCTATCGGAATTTTACTATCTTACTGTGATACGACACACGTGGAGAACAGCTCTTGTGCAACGTGTTGCGATACTCGCAATGCAGCTCGCAAACTCGCTTGCTACCAGGCCGGACCTGATACGGATCGAATGACATCTTGACAGCGTTCCAAGTGAGCGTGGAAGACTTAGCGTCTTCTAGCTAAATAAGGGCACCTGATGAATTTTCCGCGAAGAGAGCGCGGAGATAATTTAGGAAGCACTCTGTAATTCGCGCTCGAGCAGTAACGACGAGAACTTCTCCCTCTCCATCGACGGTCTTTTTCTTTTCAAAGCGAAATTATAGAGGATGAGACATTGGTGATCGAGCGGCGCCGACGTATATTTCTGTGAGGAATGCTTAAAATAAAACTGGCCTGACCTCGTCATACGTACGATCCACGTGATTTCGACGGCTCGTCCGTTCGCACGACTGCGTCTCTTCGAACGAAATGTTGTCGTGCAAGATATTCCCGCGTCATAATCGAAAACTTTATGCACGGATGTCGTAGTTCACTCGGAGAGTTCGCTGACGCTCGGCAAAAATATCCGCTCGCGAACGTCAATCTTGAACGTCGAGTGCATCGGTGAGTTTGACTTCACACAGGGAAGATGATTCGCCCATTGATACAATCGTTTATTCATTGGTGCTTTAGTACAAACGTGACGTCCCTTGCTAAAACGAAGTATTTGTTTATTCTGTATCGGCTTGTCAAGGGTCGACGATGATTCTTCCCGATACGCAAAAACGCGGCTTCGCGCAGATCGACGCGCCGATTCTGTTTCTCATTGTCGTCTTGCAAAAAAAAGAAATGTTCTCCTCCTGCGTCTGACTTTTCATACATACATACACACACACACACACTCTCTCCCCCTCCCCTCTCTCTCTCTCTCTCTCTCTTACGCGCGCGCAGTCATACACAGTGCATTCTTCTCGTCATATAAAATTACAGTCGTACGTTGAAAAAGATTTGCGTATTTGTATATGCGATACGTGAGCTGATGTACATTGTACATTCACGTGTGTGTGTGTGTGTGTGTGTGTATGTATGTGTTGTGTGTGTACGTGTTGTGAATGCGCGTGTATAAGTATATAGACGACGTATGCGATGATATAATCCACTAAAAAACGGCGAGCCACGTACACAGGAATTCTCCTACCTGATGCTGCGCACATACACAGACACACACGTACACATCTCTCATGTTTCGTCGCGAAATTATCGAAGTGAAAAGTTCACACGCTCGTCGATAACGCCCGCGAAGTGTTGAACACAGTGCGCACGTATTTTATCTCTCGTTCACTGAGCGATCGGCTCGCCGATTATCCCGATCACCTCGCTTTTTGATCTCTCGAATGCGGCGTGAATCCGACGACTTGGTGCGGTGGAACTTGAGACTCGATAAGCGCGAAATTATAGATACTGCACGATATACATCGCACGTCCGAGATTAGTCACTAATCGTCGGGAAAATCCAGCCGTCGATATACCGCGCGCGTTCAGATCTCGGCTGTATGAGCGCGAGATCCATCAAGATAACGAGAGAAAGAAAAAGAGGGCGCAAGTGATGAACGGTTATCTCCATGAAAATGATGCAGTTTCTTCGGGATAAAAC
Source organism: Harpegnathos saltator (assembly GCF_003227715.2). Lineage (NCBI taxonomy): Eukaryota > Metazoa > Arthropoda > Insecta > Hymenoptera > Formicidae > Harpegnathos > Harpegnathos saltator. The sequence continues at coordinate 83,984 of NW_020230241.1, forward strand.
TGTTGGAAGTAACGGCGCAGCCGAGATCTGAGCGCGTAACAGTTCCGTGACTAACGATATATATATATATATATATATATATATATATATATATATATCACGCATATATAAAACTGTCGCCAAAACAATGGACACTTACGAACGTCCGTGTGTCGATAAAATTTTCAGTCGCGGCGCGAGCAAGATTCTTTTCTTCTGCAAGTTTCGCAGTCGCGCTAATAATATATGCATCCTCTTTTCATTCGTTTAGAATGTCAAATCACGGACGCTTTGTATGTGGTGTAAAACGCAGAAAATTGCCTCGACAAAGTCGGTTAGCGAATACGCAGAATTGGTACAGAGTATGCGGATTTCCGGTTGGTCTGTCCGCCAACTGAGTAACGTAAATCGAGTTTGAATACGTACGAAAAAAAGACGCATAATAATTTAGAGCAGAGTGTACGCTTGCGTTGTTGAATTGTTCCCACTCTGGGCGCGATAACTATACCATAGCTTAGACTAGTAATAAGTACAAGTACAAATAATGAATAACTATAAGATAACTCCAAAAATATGTGGAAATTTATTTATACTACCCCAAGAGTTAATACAGATATATCCTTTCCCACAGTCTACGTCTTTTTTTCTGCGATATTAGAATCGTATAACGCGAAAAGCGGACGCACAAACTCCCTCCTCCAACGAAAAAAGGATACTCATCTTCGAGTCTTAGCGTTGAAAAATATACGCGTACTTTCACGCAATAATTATATTTATAAAAATCTAGAGAATACTTTAAGTATACGTTTAACGGCTTTAAGTATCCTTTGGATTAAACGGAATATAAAACGAAAAAAAAAAAAATCAATAATCGCTGGATGTCATGATAAAATCGTATGTATTACAATTGTGCAAGTTTCTCACTGGTTATTTGATGTCTGCCAAGATGTAACTAAAATTTTCGTCCTCTATCTCTTTTTAACTAGATCGTCAAGTCGCGTGAGAGAAAATATTGCACGACCAAGATAGCAGTAGATAGCAAAAACATCGACAGTTTCGCAGTATTGGTACAAAAAATATTTCATCATAAAAACGCAACGTATCGATATTAAGTATTTAAATACTTGACTAATCTTAAATACTTTTACCGTGACACGCAATCGTCTTAATAATAGTCCGTAACGATAAAGTATAAGCAAATGGTAATGTAAAAATAATATCAAAGTATAAATACTGCTTTCCTATCACTTACATGTATACGGATAACGATCGTAATTGATAATTCGTTCAACCAAAAATCCACCCGTTATCCTAACATATATTGTATAATATATAATTGAATTAAACGGATAATATAACGAAGAGGGTAATATATCGCTGGAGACGGGGGTTATTAACAAATGAAATAATACGGTGTGCGGAATTATAAGCTTCGTAACATTCGCGATGAACCCCCAATTGCCTCGTCGTCTCGCCCATTATTCGTTCGTCGACGTAGATAAAGAACGGGGACAGTTGTTAATTATTACATATTTACATGTAACGCTCATATGTGCAGAACAGAAAAAATATCGTAATTGATGTTCCACAATACTCAACTTCTTCGGAATAAAACGTGAATGCACCGCTAATGAAACTAACGCGCAGTTATATAAATTGCTGTCTCTCGTAATATCTTATATTTTTTTCCCTTTTCGTTGATTATGTCCGTCCCAATTAAGAATACTCGCGATGAGTTTCGTCTGTATGTATATATGCATATGTGTGTGTGTGTGTGTGTGCTCTTGTCAATATTACATACAAAATAAATTAGAAATGTTCGTGTTGTTTGTACGCGAGAAAATTTTAATCGCCGTCTCCGTCAGTCTCTAGATGAACGAATTCGCACAATGTAATCATGCATAGGCCGCGAAAAGCAATCGCATTGTTATAAAAAATCGAATACGAGTTAATTACATTCATTAACGCACAGACGCACACTATCTATTTCTTCTCTTGTTTTTTATACAGTTATACAATTTATCCGCCGTTCAAATAGTCATACATACATACATACATATACACACATACATATATATATATATATATATACACATATATGTATATATGTATATGTATGTTTGTACGCGCTATAATATGTGTAACAGTATTTAGCACTCGCACTTAGAAGCAACGCTCAGACAACTAGTGATTGGTCAAGTGTGAGCTTTTTATAGTAAATCCTTTTTTCCATTCTCCCTTAATTATCGTAGCCATTAGGTAAACCGTCGATGAAATTACGATATGGAAAAAGATCGATTGTGATTATGTGAGACGCGTATCTATCGTATCGTATTAATACGAAAACGCTACTCGCGGACAAGCGTGCTTTCGGTTTTCGCAATTGCTTCTGTATTTTGTATATTCCCGACGTTATTGTGCGCGCGATCATGATTACGTTCGATTATGCCTCTGAGTAATCCGTCCAAGTCGAGGTGAATGTGTAGCGAGCTATGTATAAGATGAGAATAATAAAAGACTCGTTTTAACGATCTCTCTGTGTGTGTGTTCTACTGTCTACATGTAGAAACCGCTATTTTCGTCGCGCGTCCGCGTTTAAACGCGCTCGTTGGAGGGACACGAGTCTTGAATGGGCCTAAAGCTCCTGGCGAGTTCGTAGTAATTGGCTATAAACATTCTCGCGGTCTCCTTTCTCTTTATCTTTATTCACTCAGTACGAATAAAACCCGATATTTCCGCCGACGTTCCGGCCTACTGTTATTTAATGCACGATTGAATATTAGCCTAACTCCTGTTGTCTGTACTATTTTTATTGAAACGACCTAGGCGACCTAAGATTATGATTCGTTTTCAGCATCATGGATTCGTTTGGGTCGCGGTGTCGCGGTGGCCCTCGGTAGCTCCTTACGCTCCTTTACTCGGACTAATGAAATATGTCAAAATGTCGGCGGCATTTTGTCAAGGGCAGAGATCATTCGGTTTGGTACCGGTACAAGCTGTATAATCCCTAGGATTAATAATAATTAAGCACCCTTCCAAGCGCATTATTCGTACTACACCAATGGAATTAATAAAAAATCATTGCGTCTTGAGAGAGAGAGAGAGAGAGAGAGAGAGAGAGAGAGAGAGAGAGAGAGAGAGAGAGAGAGAGAGAGAGAGAGAGAATGAAGGAGAGAGGAAAGAGAGAAGCGAACAGAAAACAAAGTACCTCGCGTTGCCTAAGGTTTTAAATCACATATCAAAGTTCGCGCGTTGAACGATTGATTGGTTTAATCAAAGACGATGTTCTTTCGTGTTCATTCGCATGCTCTCTCTTTTTCGTCAGTGTTTCCCTCGCGCAGCGACTATTCTCGCTGCTGAGGTGTATGTGTGTGTGTGTGTGTGTATGCATGTAAATTGTGTGTGTGTGTGTGTGTGTGTGTGTGAGTGTGTATGCATGGTGTGTGTCGATACGACAAGTCCCATGATAATGTCGATTCCGAGAGATCGTACTTTACTTCGCGATCGTCCTCCGTTCGTCTCACTCCCGCACGACCAGACTGCGTTTTTGTGAAAGCGTGATGTTTGATGATATCCACGTCACAGTCTCAGTTCGGACACGGTCGTTGCGGCGGCCGTGACGTGATCGCGCGCGATTATTGTCTGTCCTAGACTACTGCTACGAGAATTTAACGAAGGGATCGCAGCTTGAGTCTCAGCACGAAGTAAACAACCACCCGTAGAACGAGCAGAAAGCCGACCAGGGCGACGACGTCCACCCAGTAGACCGCGTTCTGCATGGACATCTGTTCGAGGAACTTCGTTGGACTCTTGTAGTGGCAGTAGGACTCGGAACACTTTAGCTTCGCCCGATTGTAGCCGTAAACGGAGATCATGGCACCCTCGAAACCGTATCTCACGTAGCTCACGTACGAGAGAAACTTCAGGTATCGCGGAACGGCGTCGAAGTTGATGAAGAAGCCGGAGAACAGGACGATCGGCACCGACATCACGGGTCCGATGAATACTCCCGTCTGGAAACGATATTGGCTGGGTGAGATGACTGGTAGCGATTCGCGGGACGGATGAAGAGAGAACATTGATCGCTCGCAGAAAGATCGCTCGAGTTAACGCGATAAAATGAACAAGCTAGACGCCTTCTGATCGAAGGAAACAGAATGTCTGGGTCTTATGATCCAAGTTGACTTTTAAGAACCGGTATCTGGTCTGTTATCTCCAAGCAAAACGCATTTAATGTCACGTTAAATCAAGCAATCCTTTTCTCCGCGCACGCGCAGTGCATTTCTCATGATCGGATGTTTTTGTTCAGAAAGTAATATATTTTATATATCGTCGGAACGTCGTTACCTCCACGCTCATTGCCGCTCCTATCAGCAGACCGATAGATTGCGCGACTAATGACGTCAGGATGCAGATATTAAGATACATAAGAAAACGCTCCGTTTCCAGCGGTTGCGACGTAATGAAGTACACGATCATCACGTATGCTATGGAATATACAATCTGCAACAATCCGGTATCACGTGTCGTGAGTCGGCGTATCACGGCCGGTTAATTCATTGGACACGGCAGGCTGAAAATTGTACTCACTTGGAACGGCAAGTCCGCCAACGTTCTCGCGAAATAAAAGGCTTTCACTGAATACCAATAATTCAAATGCTCCCTCACAAACACGGACATTTCCATCGGAACTGCAACAAGAGCGACGAAATGACAATATAACGCACCCAGGCGGCCAGGCGCTAACTGCAACTAATCGCGTCGTCGCTACGTACACGTCAATATAGTAGGCATCATAGCGGTGAACATGAGAAACATCACTGTGAAGAAGACGCATCCGGCATTGCTGGTGACCTCCGATGCCTCGTTGCCGATGTCGTAGTAAATGGCGCCGATCAGCAGGCCGACGATTATATGCGAGATCAGCCTCACTCTCGTCAGCGTCTGTTTGAGAGAAAAGAAAACATGGCACGTGAGATGAGAATAAAGTAGAAAAGTGAAACAGGCTCGCGAGTCTCGGCGCACAGAAGGAAGATAGACACGGCGCATTGTCTCTCTTTCCACGCGCAACCTTCGTCCGGTGTGATTACTTCTTTTTCTTTTTTCTCTTTTCTTTTTTTCACGGCGTTCATTGCAAAGTTTCTCAATGAAGAATTCAATTTCTCGTATCGACGAAGCGTCGCGTCGTCGTCGTCGTCTCTCTCTCTCTCTCTCTCTCTCTCTCTCTCTCTCTCTCTCTCTCTCTCTCTCTCTCTCTCTCTCGCGGACGAATCGACTTGCAAATCGTCGTTGCTCACCATATCTCGTATCTGCGACAGGAAGGTCCTCTTCAGCAGTATCCAGAACTGCACCCAGCCGTTCGTCGGAAAGCCGACCTTCTGTTCTATGCTCTCCGCGCTGTCCAGCAGTAACGTGGTGCAAGACACCGGCATGTTGATCATCGTCGCCCCGGGCGGTGGCTTCGCCACGCCGTTCGGTATCAGAGCGGCGCCCTCCGATTTCGTCTGCTCCTGCGGCGACTCCTTGGCGATGTCGTTCGAGACCGTCTGCGCCGTGGCGATCGCCGCTTGATGATGCTGATAATTATTGCACTTGCCATTGTTCACGGCCATGACGAGCTTGTGAACGCATTCGCCGTGCTCGCCGCATGCGACTTCCATCACTGACAACCGATAAAATCTCGTTAACGCGAACAACTTTGAGCAACGCGAACCTACGCGACTGCTACGTCACTGATACGTATATGACTTATCGGAAAGAAAGCGCTAATCGAAATTTGACCAATTGAGGTAAGCAAGACACTCGCCATAGTCCGCTGGGTTGTGGTAACTCGGGCATTCGAGACCCATTGACGACAAGAAGGGCACCAGACCACCGACGTTGCCTTTATATATACACTGGCCTTCGGCAAGTAGGTAAAGATGATCGAACATCTCGAACAGACGGGCGCTCGGTTGATGAATCGTGCATATGATCGTCCTTCCTGCAAGGTGATCCAGCGTGCACGATAACGCTCTCTTCCGTCACGCGATCGCGCGAAGCGCGATCTGATCAGATTGTGCTACTACGGTCTTACCTCCTCTGCTTAGAGACTTGAGCAAACTGAGACATTGGAAGCAGGAGGAACTATCTAAACCGGAAGTCGGCTCGTCGAAGAACATAACCGGAGGGTTATTGACGAGCTCCAGCGCGATCGACAGCCTCTTCCGTTGTCCTCCGCTGAGATTCTGAGTTTGCGTGTTGCTGGCCTCGCGTAGGCCGAGAGTTTCGATTATCTCCTCGATCTGCGCTCGAATTACACACACACACACACATACACAGACGTCAAGAAGCAGACTGTCGGGGCAAAACTTTGAGTGATCGCGTCTTTACGACCACGCAACGCAAGCGGAGAGAAATTCTGTTTCTACTACTACATACCACCACTTTCTTGGCAGTCGCGCTTATGTCCTTCCCCAGCTTGAGATTCGCCGAGACAGTCATCGCCTCGTAGACGGTCAAGTGCGGCAGCAGTCGGTCGTCCTGCATGATGTAGCAGGACATTTTGCGAAATCTCCTCAGGTTCCTGTCCTTTCCGTTTATCAGCACTGATCCGCTCAAGTGGGACGTTCTGCGGACGATTATTACGCGATTCAAATTCTCATGTTCTCTCGTCGAGTAGTACTTCGCTGCTGTCAGCGCGATTGCAACTTAAGTGTCTCTACTGCGGTAACTTGTCTCTTACTTGTCCAATTTATACCGTTAATTTTCCATTTTCGACATTGCAACTTGCTTACTTGTAACCCGCTAAAACGTTCATCAGCGTGCTCTTCCCGGCGCCGGACGGTCCCATGATGGCCGTTAGCTCTCCAGATCGGAATTTCCCGTTTACACATTTTAGGATAGTTTTGTATCCTGCAACGCAATGGAGAAATGATAAAGCAAAGTGATGGTAGATCGTCGTCTCGTGCAAAATCTCGTTCGTATTCGCGCGGTGCGCGCATTGCCATGGACCGTGGAAGTACTTTTTTCCTTATTGTTTTTCTTTTTTCTTTTTTCTTTTTTCTTTTTTCTGCGCAACTGCGTTACATGCTTATAAATTGAGGTACATTTTTTTTTTACGAAAAGTAATATCATCGGCGGAAGCGAAAATAGTTCAGTGATCAAAACAGCAGCATAAAGCGGCATACACGTTCGATTTTTGCTGCAATAGTTTGCTGCAATTTTTGTCACGATCTTGCCAAAACTGCAACGTCCGCGCTAGATCGCCAGACGGAAGTTCGCGCAAATTATACATCCCTCGAGCGGACAAAACCTCCGGCTGACCTCTTTATCGTGGGTGCAGTTGCACCGCTCGCGCGGTGCATCTGCGCCGAAACGGGAGCTTGCCTGTGCATTTCTATCGATTTTTTCGGTCAGGTCGTTCACACACGTTGATAGACGAAAAGCCTACCGGACGGGTTCCTGCATATTTGATTCGCCACTTTGGTTCGATCGCTCGAACGTCCTGAAGTACGTCCCGCGTCTTTTTTCAGCGAACGTATCGGCCGAATGATGCCAGCCTGAAAAACGCGTCGAGTGGACCACGATAACGCGTTTCGCAAGGGGTCGCGAGGGATCTTCGATGAGATTTTCCATGAGAGAGAGAGAGAGAGAGAGAGAGAGAACTCCCGCCGAGATTTCTATTCCTCTCCCTCTATTCTATCCTCTCCCTCGTCATCTTTGTCTTTTTCTCTATTTTTTTACTTCCTGCTCGCTGGATTACGATCATCACAGCTTCGGGCAGCGTGCAGCACGCGAAAACGAGGAACGAGACATTCTCGCGAGGTTTGGACGTACGATCGTCACTTTCCCGAAACTCACCCCTCTTCCTGCCTTCGGACACGCTGTAGGCCAGGTCCTTGAACTCCACGTCGACCGGTGGCCTCTTTGGAAGATGCGTCAGCGATACCGCCGGCCTTTTGTTGCCTTGTCCGGGACTAGCGCCGCTGTGGTTCGGCACTTTTCTGGCCAGGACCCCGCCGGTGCACACCGTCGCTGCAGCACCGTTCGACGTAGTGCCGTTGCAACTGCAGTGGAGATTGTTCTGCGAGCCGCTGCAACGACAAAAGTTTCCTGTCTTTGCTCGCTCTGTCGATTTCGTCAACTGGGTCTCGACGACTCGGCGGCGCGCCTCTATCGCTGTTTGACGTAACACGCGCGGGACGTTTCACGCCGAAGACCAAACGACAAACAATGACTTGGCGGACTTTGCAGGAGGTTTCCGTGCAGCAGCAGGAGACGGCTCCCGAAGCTTGTGTCGTGCGATCATTGTGCGGTAACCTACATTGCTCCGCGCGCCGTCGCGAAGAAAAGCGCAACTCTCGTATGCATTAAAATTAAATAACCGTGCTCTTGCCGCCGAATGTAGAATGCGTCAGCACGCGAGCCGCGAGCTTGCGAATGCGTGCCGATCTATTCAAAGCCAACGAAGTTCTCGGCCAGTGACAGCAGCAGCAGTTTCGCAGAAATTCCGTAATTAGCCCTTAAAGTGCGACAATGCGCGCGACCGCGCGCATTGGAAATATCGAGCGTCTGAAAACCTTCAAAAGATGTCCTTCAGCCGTCGTGTACATCTTCACCGTTTCAGATGCACGCCATTTTCCATCAATCATTTCGCGACATTGAGAGTCACAATCGGCCGCCTTCGGACGCGCGGACGCCATGGAGCGCGTTCGGTGAATGCGAGATTGCATAGGACACTGAACATTTAGTTCATGGTTGCCTTCAGATTCGAGGAACGATGATGTACGAACAGAGCGTGGCGCCCTTCCCGCCGCACGTTACATCTCGATAGTTTCTCCGTAGACGCATCCGCGAAGGTAGATACATTATCACACATACACGACGCCCGACACGCGCAGCATCCGAATTAATCGACCGAGGTGATTTACTGAGAATTGCTGAGGACGAGAAATTAATACGGAGCGTAGTTCCTCTTTCCTCCGTCGAATCGTGCACGGCATTGTTGTCCGTTCGCGATTTCACGTGCGCGTCATGAAAAGGCAGCTTTCCTGTCATTCCTGCCGTGAAAGTTTATTGTTCCTCGATATTACGGCAAGGCAGAAAAATATGAGCGCGACATTGACCGCTCCTGATACTTGCGATACATGCAAGGCATGTACTCGCAGATGCCGTATAGATCAACTCGATGGACTCTGGTGGCTACTGAGAGGACACGGAAGAAGAGAGAGATATCTCCGTGACCGATTTCATTTACATTGGAATGATTCGCCTTCGTACCTCGACGCTTTATTGAACCTGCTTATCGCGCTCCCCGGAATAATTTCTTCGCCTTCTTCGTCTTGCTCGCTTCGTCGGCAGACCCCGCGATTGTTCTTGTTACCACAAAGCATTCCGTTCTCACCGAGTCGAGCTATCGCGCTCATTGGAAAAGAAAAGAAAGAAACTCTCGAAGAACGTAATAAAAGTGGTGAGTGAAGTTCGAGTCTGTGGTAAGTAAATTCCGAGGAAAATACGGCAGGCGCGGCTTCGCGAAAATTGCCGAGCGATTTGTGTGCCGTGCGGACGCTATTAAAGTGAAAATAAGCAACTCGTCTGTCCGTTGAGCAATCGGGAGAACGATTTCTCGCGAAAAAAAATTTGACGATCGGGCAAAGTCCGTTTTGCCCCCACTCTCTACGGGAAGTTATCGCCAGGCATGCGTATGTTTCACTTTCGAAAGATCCACGATAGATCCGTGACGGTGGTAAACCCGTAAATTTCAGATTGCTTCGCCAATTTTGAAATTGAAGCGAAGTGTCAGCGTGTAGATCTCTCTAAATGCGATCATTCTTTCGTTTTCTAAAGATCGCTTGATTGCAAATTAACATCACTCGCTGACCAACTGAGCCATTTTTGCAGAGTGCAGCGTAACGTCAATTATCCCGTTAATTAATTTGAGCGACTGATCATCATCTCTGCCAGTCCGGCTAACATCGGTTTTCTCGATACGCGAGGTCTTCGTACTTTCGACGACATGACAGACGAGCCGGCGGACGAATAAGCGATTTGACGAAAGTAATTTGACGCGTAATTTTTGGCATTTTCGTAGACGATAACGTCAGGTAATAGAAAGATCGCGTGGAAATCTCTCCGATCGATTCTACACGCTTCTCTATATTTATAGACGACAAATTTTATGACGCCTCGCCCTCTACGAGACCCGTCACGTAAGTCTGTCGCGCTGTCTATCGACTTTTTCATTAAGACATAATGTGTGGCACGGCCTATAAAAATTTAAAATACCGAGTCAGCTATCAACTTTCTCGCGCGATTGCCATCGCGTAAATAGTCCAACTCGCGCCACAAAGTTCCAGTACTGTCTAGTTACTTAGAGAAAGAGGACGAGGAAGAGAATAACACGGGGATATTTTATCATTTTGCGTTTAGTAAAAGTAACGTGTTGAAAAAAAAAAAAATTATCTCGTGCCTATAAGCTTGCATCTTCCTCGACGAAGTTGAGACGCCGCTGCGAGGGATATTCTGCGACAACGTCGTCGCAATATATAGCGAAATATACGGTGATGTAGCGAAAGAGGATGCACATAGTACGCGGATGCACAATCTCTTCATTCACTCGACTGACTCGAAAAAGCCACAAAGGAGACGCGTTTCTGTCTGGCGACACGTTACGGTCGCCCTTGATGATGAGTCACAGGGTCGTGGCAGTTGAAGCGACCGATTCTCTCTTACGATGCGCGTACATCGATAAGTGCCATAAACTGTTTGGAAAAATTTCAATTAAACCTACGGCAAGTGCAAGCCGCGTGCTCGCGAATTCCTGTCTACTCTTGATATTTCAAAGCGTTCGAGCAATATTGAATCGAGCTCTCGCGCAACGGAAAGGTCGAAAACCGTGATTGTTTATAGGGGCCTTGAGACGATTAGCATCGATTGCCATTTCAAGTCCCTTGATACAAACCTTGAGAAAGGTACCGCGACGATCGAAGGTAGAACCTTGAGATCCCTTTTAGATCTTAGTATTTAGGGGAGGTTTGCGTGTTCGGAGGAGTGACCCGAGGTTCGTATTCTCAGCCCTCATTCACGGCTCTCACGAAGCACGACTAAATCATGTCTGAATGAATTGCAATCTGCGTTCTGCTGAGAGATGGACCCCTCCCTCAAAATTACGAAACGATTAGATCAGTTCGATAGTTGAGAGTTGATCCAAGCATGGTATAACCATTGAACCTATTCGCGACACGTTTCATCTCGAAACATCGACTTGGCGCGAAAATTTAGAATGGAGAAATAATCGATGAGTAATTTTACATATTCTAGCTTACCAACGAGACTCGCCTTCCCACACACTAAATCGAGCATTATTACTCGTTCTCTGAAATGACCATGGATTTCGTGCTAAATCGTCATATTGCTATACGGCGACTAAAATGACAAAAAGCTCTCGTAGCGCTCGCGGTCAATATTAATTTATGTAGATGCTATTTATATACACTACATTTCCCTAGACGATCATGAGGTAATACCGTAATGCAGATCAATAGCGCAAACGTGTGTTTGCGCGGAATCACTTGTCATTTTCTGAAAGGATGATCGATTTTATGCTCGATTACCGTGCTGCTTGGAAACAACGACTAATAATATTAGAAAAACCTCCTGATGATCATGGACGCAAAATGCACGGTCGATATTAATTCACGAAGGTAATAACATCTAACCACTGGACCCAACCTAAACCCTAAACCACTGGAAACCAAAAATATATGTCGTGCCTGAGTCGCGTTAAAGCGTATAAGCCTCAATAAAGTGTACATATCATACCCGTCCTCTACTAATTGCCTTAAAAATATTCTACAGATTTAGATTGAGAGTCGATAATCCGGAAAATGTGCGTATGATTGTTTTAACGTGACCTGGACACGCCAAGCGTATCTTTGAGGTTTTTGATTTTAATTTTACTCTTTGTCGAAACCTCTTGTCACTGAAGAAGCTTCAAAATGAACCGACACGTTTGATGTCGCCCGCCAGCTTCTGGCTTCTGGTGTGCGAAGCATTGTTTCTACAACAGAATTATTCTATCCTCTGTCGGCGTAACTTTCTAATATCACCACTTGTGCAGGAATTAATTTCGCTTGACACAACTTCTTAATAGCATCCTTCTTGTAGAAAGTGCAATCTAAACAATATTTCATTTTGGCGTGTTTAGATTTCCTTCCTTTGTTGGCTGAAACGTTCCTGCCAACTAACATTTTTTTTTATATTACACGTATTTTATACGTGTATATATTTTATATAACACATATTTTATATTTTTATGTTACAGCATTATTATTTGTATTACTTCGTTCGCGAAAAGTGGCGTGTGTACCTTTGCCCTATCATTTATTTTTTTCTCGGAGAGGTAACTTTTTACGGATCGTAAATACGCGTCGCAGTATACTAATCGATATGTCATTAATGGTTCGTGTTAATGAAGAAAAAGAGAGAGAGAAAGAGAGAGAGAGAGAGAGAGAGAGAGAGAGAGAGGCAAGAGCGAACGAAAAGAGAAAAACTCGATTTCTTCTTCTAAGGCCACAATCAAAGATTACTCGCAGCAGAGTTCGAGGTAATCCAGAAACTTTTTTTTTCTAAACTACCATTGTGTGTATATCGCCTACAACAACTTTGAAACTTCTGCAGCAACGTACTCGTTTCTTTTCACCTTCATGGACTTATAGCATCAATCAATTCATGGTTATCACTGGCGTCTGACGCATATATACGAGCAGTTCTCATTTGTTTATCGTTCAACAATTGTCTCAACCACGAACGCGATCGCGAATTGGTCATAGGCGCGTAATTAATTTGCCGTAAGCGAGATAAATCGTACGCAGTATTACCCTTTGTATTCTTTTAACGTCGGCAATCTTTCGTCTATTCATCGTTTTCTCGCTCTCATCAATCAGCCCTTTAATGCTGGTCGCACCAGCGTTCGCGCCAATGTTTGAGGCCGAGCACGTCTACATTAACATAATCTTATTATACTATCAAATTAACGCGCCGGCTGCCGACGTAATTGCGGAGGAAAAGTCTCGCGTAACCCGGGTAAGCCCCGATAAGCGCGATACGTTTTGCTTCATCCACCATATTCTCACATTCGCCGTGCATTCTGATGTAGGCGACTCGTTGCAGCTATTCATAATTCATCGATCTATAATTCAGACAATCCGACACGCGCGTGGCACTTAGCTAAGGCCTTGGCTCGGCTTGATCGGAAGGATGTTCAAGTTGACCGCTCGTGTTTCACTTTCCCTCTTTTTTCTGCTTTTTATACGCGTCTCGTGTTGCTCAATCGGTGCGATCGGTTGTTTCCGCCCGTTGCTAGAAATATCTTTTTTCTTCCCTCGATTTGTCATGCGTCTAGTCATGCTTTCGACACGAGTTCGATTGCATTTCAAGCGAGCGTAAAGAGCGGGCGAGAGAGAGAGAGAGAGAGAGAGAGAGAGAGAGAGAGAGAGAAAGAGAGATCACAACGAACTCTTCTTACCCGTGGACCGCATTGTTGAGACTCTCCAAGTGTAAGGAGGGAGGGGGTGATCTGATCGTCACCTGGTGACTCCCGCCTGGGATGAATTGCACTTGTTCATCGCCGCTGTATCTGGAAGCTCCGCCACCGCCCAGAGCGAGATTCTTGAGATCAGCCATCATCCAGTGGTGCTGAAATGTGCATTTAACCGTGTTAAAACAATGTCTTGCTGTGCCAAGTGATTGATTATTCGTCGTCGTGCTTGGGTGAAGTGGAAACGGTTTAAAGAGCCAGATCGATGCGGCAAGAGGAAGTATATAGAGAGGAAGTAACAAAATGAGCTTCGAACAATGTTGGGTTGATCAGGAAATTCCTCCGGATTTGTGTCTTTCTTTTCTATTGCGAAATCCGAGGTAACTATCTAATCAATTCGATAATTACCTTTATGTTTGATCACGCATGTTGCTTCAATTTTCGATCTACCAAAGTCTTTCTCTAAGGCAAGGTGTGACATCTAATGTCTTTGTCGCCTTCGAGATACTGCATCTCTCTCGCAGTTTTTCAGCTCGTCAATTCAATTCAAACGGTCTCGTGCGACATCGGCTTGACGCGCATGGAAACGCGTTTAGGGATAAAGTTGAAAAACGTCTGAGCGGCTTTTTAGGCTTTTTATCATACTTGAAATTCCACCTGTCATGTTGTCGTGAGATACCTGACGCATTTAGAGCGATGGCTCAGAATTATCAAAACGTTCCGCGGGTCAAGCGCGCGACATTTCCCTCCGTCTTATTGCCGCACATTAAGCGAAGTGGCACGTAGCCACTGCCGTGACGATGTATACCGAATGCGTCGTGTCACAATTGAAGCTTAAAATATGTATTTCGATGTAAGGTAGGTGAGATATGAATGCTTCTCGACGAAGAAGCAGACGAAACGAAAGGTTTCAATAATTTAAGGCCAATCGATCAGGAATAACCTGCAGGAAGCTTCCAACCATCGATTCGATATTATTAGAGTCGATCCTCGTGTATGTCGGAGATAACCTGGCAAATACTTTTTACATACGAATCGAATTCATCGCGTATGCGGCAGGAATCGCGATATCTTACGAGATTCATGTAATTCCTCGCTTTTCGCTCGGTCCTCATAATTTCGGATAATTAATATCGTTGCGCTCTTGCGCAAGAAAAATAACACAGAATTAACGAAACAAAAGAAGCTTTATTAATACGTCCGTTCGCCGTGACAAGATTGGGGCGACTCTACTCTCATCTCATAATCTTTCTTTTTTTTAACAACCTCCTTGACAACAACAGCTGTCAAACAGTCTCTACTCGATTCCTTTGCAGTCCACTCCCAGGAGCGTGGGGATAACATGTCCCCCAAAGGCACGGGCGCAGCACTGCCCCCCCTCTTCTAAAATTGTCGTCCCGACAATTTCATGGAAAAGTTGCTCTCAATGCTCTTCTACTGTCTCGAAAAATTTCACACCATCTTTGCTGCTCCAAGGCACCTTTGGCGATTCCTTGTCACAACCTGGACTGCTGTCTCAGGTTCTCTCTCTGACTACGCCATTTCTTGTCCCAACAGCTACCAGGCCGAAAAATTGTCGACGTGACTCTTGAAGTTTCAGCTCACCGCTCTTCAGCTCCTTCTTCGGATAAAGGGGGGGTATAACCCGTGGACCTAACGTTCTTTAAAAGAACAACCCTTACCCACCTTGGCATTCGCCCTCTGGCTCACGGAAAAACCACGGTCAAAAATTGTGAGTAAGGTGGCCTTCTTAGATTTTTCGATGTCATCCGAGCTTCATCAATTTCACAACCAGCCTTATTCTTTCCTGAAATTTACACAAGAAAAAGAGAGTATCTGTTTTTCACAATTTTAACTAAAATCTATAGTAATAAAAATAACTTTTAATATCTTTTTCTAAACTGATAAGAAGTAGCTAACCTATCTGCATGAACAATTTTTTTTATGCTTAGAAGATTGTTGAATACAGTAAACAATGTCACTTAATTTTTTAACTATTTCATAAGGACCCTCCCAATTTCTCTGAAGTTTGGGAGCCCTTCCTACAATACGACGCGGATTAAACAACCAAACTTTCTATCCCATCTAAAACTGAACGCGCCCTCCCTCTCAAATTTGTCGCAAAAACTAAAGCCTCACTCCATACATTAGCTCGCGCAACTAATTCAAACTGAGAGATATATTCATAAAAAGACTCAGTACCGTCACAAATATCGGGTTTTAAATTAAGAAATTTTTGACACTGGCCTTGACAGTTTTCCCCTCGTCCTTGCTGCTCTATCCTCCGATTTTGTCGCAACTCCTGAAGCTCCAGTCGCTCTCGTTCCCGCTCCTCGCGTAGTTGACGCAACTCTCGCATCGCTGCTATCAACGTCGGAGCCTCTGTCTCTGCTTCCTGTCCGGCCGCAACCGCCTGACGGGCTCCTGCTGTTTGACTCCGCGTTGCCATCGGAGAATGTAACATTTCTCACAACACTTCTTTTCACTCGGACAATAAAAAAAATCGCGTCAATGCTCCCGCACGACGTCGATCTAATCCCGGACGAGCCCCCAAAGTGTTGCGCCCTTGCGCAAGAAAAATAACACAGAATTAACAAAACGAAAGAAGCTTTATTAATACGTCCGTTCGCCGTGACAAGATTGGGGCGACTCTACTCTCATCTTATAATCTTGCTTTTTTTCAACAACCTCCTTGACAACAACAGCTGTCAAACAATCTCTACTCGATTCCTTTGCAGTCCACTCCCAGGAGCGTGGGGGGAGGGGAACACATGTCCCCCAAAGGGCACGGGCGCAGCATTATTATTTGTGAAGCATCAAAAGTCTCTTTACCTTCTTCGTTTTTTCGTCTTGACCGACGGACGACAACGCTGATGTTAACAAGTAAAACAGCGAATACCACCTCACGATTAACGCGCCAGTTAATTAACACCGACTAATGTAGCCCTAACGTAATTCACCCGGATAATTAAACGCCGGCGAAGCGCTTGTCACTCACAAGGCGACGTAAGGCTTCGGATGTTTCTACCTGCGACGACTGAAAAACCGTAACAAAGAATACGCAATGTCCCAAAGCAATTTCCCAAGAAGCGAACAAAATCACGTGAGCAGTGAGAGCCGGGGAAACCATTGCCGGTCTCGGCGATTGTATATACATGCACACTTTGAATATCTACATAAACGAGATTCCCGTTAATCCCGAGCCTCTTCACTTTGATTAACAAACAGGACGCGGAGCGCTCGAAGAGCTTGTCCTTGCTGAAACGTTCGGATTTAGCAATTACGCGAGAAAAAAGAAACGTTGCTCTATCGTTGTCCATTAGAGATGGTTGCCAAGCGAGCAACGTTGACTGGCCGGCCGACCGGCGCCGATGGAGCTCTCCATGCGCCGTCGATTGTTACCGCGCCAAATCCGAACAATACGATAATCAGCGATAACGATTTCAGTTTTCCGAATCAAGGACAAAGGGCGAAGGAGAGAAGAGTGGCTGCCGAGGCTCGGGTGTCGAGAGATTTCGAAAGATGAAAAGCCTAACACACACACACACATACACACACACGTCACGTACGATACGTCATAACTCGGGACACGTTCTCGCGTCTTCGTTCGCATCGCCGAGCTCTCGCGTGAAAACGTCGGAGATCGAAGGGGATCGATCCGCGCGCCGCCGGACGTCGTCGGACGCTGTTTTTGCAGGGCGTGCACGTGTCGGCTATTACGCCGGTCGCGTGTTTGTGATACGCGCCCGATCGCATATTGCAGAACGCAAGCAATGGCGGCGTACCCGCGATCGCCGCCGCCGCCGCCGCCGCTGTATCTCGGATGCATTTTATTATCTGGAACGATGTCCCAGAATCTCTGTCTCTAGCTAGCCGAGCCTCTTCGTTGTTTGAACAGCTAACGTCCCCGATCAACCGGAGGCAATAGACGCTCGGTCGTGCTTGTTAATTAAGCGCTCGGCTCGCGACAGAATCGAGTCTGCAAGTCCGACGGGGGGAGGGGGTGAACTCCGGCGGCAGCGGGAACGGCTGTAAGGGCGGGATTCTCGTTTAGGCCTCGGGCGCTGCGAGTTGCTGCGAAGTCGCTCAGATGACACCCTGATGGGTCGCACTTAGCCGCGTCGATTTCTCGTATCGTTGGCAGCGACGACGGATATCGAGTCGGGCGACAGCTTATGTTGGCGTTCCAAACCGATAAAATTTCCAAGACGCGATAAGGAGCGCAATCGTCTGTACAGCCCATCGTCTTTCGCGTCTCGAAGGAGACGCAGTTGATAAGATATACTTTGCGCACCGGCGGGGAAGCCAGCCCGAGCTTAATTGGTTCGAAGTCCTCCCGGTGTGCAATTCGACGAATTGCTAGCACTCGCGACGCCCCTGTCAAGCGTGCAGCACGCCCACGTCTCCGATCGGGTCCCTCGTGGAGGAACTCGCGCGGAACTCTTCGTTAATGCCACAATTCGAACTGTTTCGTCTCGCGACACGGAGCGTTAATAAAATCGATGAATCACGTGGCATGGGAGCGCTGCTCGCGAGCGCGCGTGACCGCATCAGCTGCGCGCGTGTGTTCCTCCCATCCCGGCGCGGTTCTCCTCCGGATAATAGATGACTCCCCCCCTCCCCCCTCCCCTCCCCTCCCCTCCCCGTTCGCCGGTCATCCTGACCATTCCTTTGGTCCGAAGACACGGAATTTTAGACCAGGCTTCTTCGTGCCGGAGAGCGCAGGCAGAGAAAGAGAGATAAAGAGAAAGAGAGCACCACGACTCCTCGTCGGAGACACCCGCGTTGATCTCTCGCGTGGAATGGCACCGTCCCCTTTTCCCGGACACTCGGTGCACGTGTACGCGCCGCTGGTCGCCTTCGCGAGACTTGTCCTACCGAAGGGCGGAATTCAGCGGACTTGTTCGACGTACGGCAGCAATTTCTTCGCCGGACGTGACTTCAATAACGCTACCGGGCGGAGCCAATACGATCCCTCCGGCGACTTCGAGCCTCCGCATTTAGTTCTCCTGTCATCGCGCGCGAGATCGTTGTGGGATGTTGCTGACCCCCGATCGGTTCCACGTCGGCAGCCGCGTCCTCCGTCGCGTGGGTCGGACGAGACGTGATTAAAAGTTTGCTATAGGCGCAGCCGCCGTTAATCGCAGCCGTGCACGTGTGTTAAAAGATCTTAAAATAGTCGGTCCGTTCCTCGTCGGCTCGGGAGAAACGTAACGCCGGAATTATAATCCACGATCGGGAGACCCGTGGACCCACGGTGAACATTATCACGTCGCGAGCGTTTAATTAAGCGGACTATTGTTTTCATCGGCGGCGGACACGCGAGTCCTTCCGCTGAAAATAGCACGCGTAGTTCGGCATTGATGAAGAGAACGGACCAGAGACTTCCCCGAGCGAACGTACCATCATTCGACAGGCAAATTCTGCCCGTTAAACACGACCTCGCGAGTACACGCGACATAAGTGCTCGACGCGCAGGAGGGACTCTTATCGTAACACGCTCGTTAAGTTGCTTGGTCAAGGCAATTTGTACTAAGCAACGTGAGTCACGATCTCGAATTTTTAAGATTATTTTTAAGACTTTTCCAAGTCCGCGATCATAGAGAAGAGAAAGAGAAGAGCCTTTTGTTTAATTCCCCGCGACAGCGTAGCGCTTGTTCGACGAGAGCTTTGTCCCTCGAGACAGACAGGCGCATTTGACGTTTTAAAAAGAAACGGCCCTTTAAACGCGCCTTTTGAAGGCTTGATCGATCGAGCGAGCTTGGTCAAACAATAAAGAAACAAGCGATGGAGGAGAGCGGTCGTGCGACACGTCCGCGTCGAGGTTCTTCCGTGTGCCTGAAATAACGCGAAACGTATCGCGGAAATGAAAGACCTCCCCAGCCGACGAAGTAATTGCGTTTATCGAGCTGTGTAGAGACAATAGCGTCCAAGCGGCGCGGTCGCACGAGACCCTGTCTCGGGTGTCTCGGTAATTCATGCAGGTCGCACTTGTGATCCATAGATCCTCGTCCATTCACAAAATCGTCGCGCGACCGGGGACCGGGAAGTCGCTCGCGCTGCTGAGAGCGCCGATGTGTCTCGGAACGAGTGAGAACGCCTATCCGTCGTTGGAAGCGGGGCAACGATATGTCGATGACCGGATGACCAAGTGTGTGTTCCGCTGTGCGATTGCAGCGGGGCGTTTGCAGCTTTACGTACTTCTGGAGTCTCGCAGAATGATCGCGTGGTCGCATCGCGCACGATCCTCGATGGAGACTCGCCATCATGAAGAAGCGTCGATTCGGTCGAACGAACGACCGAGTTTTGCTGATAAATCGCGAGTAAATTCGCGCGACCCCGCAATTAATTACTGCGTAACGCGAGCGGCAGATGCGGAGGACAGGCTTCGCTTCGCGGCGCGGCGCGGCGCGGCGCGGCGTCCATGACGCATAGCTACAAGGGGTCGCGTAGGGTGGCTAACGATATCACCGACGTCCCACACGTCCTTCCCACACAAAGGCTACCACGCTAACGGGATAACTCACCCTCGGACGAAAGTGGGCTCAGCTGCTGCCGCGACGTCCGAACTCATACCACGACTATGACGTTCCGCATCTTCGATCTGTCAAGCACTCGGACCTGTCAAAGCGTCGCACGACGACGCACCCACTGGCAAAGGTCCTTCCCTGGGCTGTGACGAGGCGATATCACAAACCACACTGGCGTTCGCACTGAATCGAGGCAGCAAGCCACGCTGAAGTCGCGATTCCACCCCGGGCTATCGACTGCCGTCGTCGACAGGGGCGGTCGATCGCGAACGCGTGCACGCACCAGAATCTTGAACCTGCTATCGTGTACGCACCGAACGGGACCGCAACGTGTACTGCGACTGACGGGAGAGAGAGAAAGAGAGCGTCAATCGCATACGACGCACCGCACCACCGACCGCGATCAGCTGTCGAGTTCTCTGTGCACCTCCACTCCTTGCCACCGACGAAATGAGCCGAGCTCGAGAGCGACGGAGTCCAGGGACGGAGGTGGTGACGGTGATCCGCCACCCAGCTGACTCGCTCTCTCTCTCTTTCTCTCTCTCTCTCTCTCTCTCTCTCTCTCTCTCTCTCCCTCTCCCTCCCTCCCTCTCTCTCTCTCTCTCTCTCTCTCTCTCTTTCTCCCCTCTCGCCTTCTTTATTCTTTGTCTTAGCGCATGGAAAAGCGCGGGGAAATTCGTTGTGTCGTGTTGAATCTTGGCTCCGTGAAATTTCGCTTCCTTGCTTTGGAGAACGCGTTCTGCTGGATGCACGAAGTGGTGAAATTTTCGAGCGGTCGCGCAACGCGCGAGCGCGAAAATACAAAATGGCAAAATCGTCGCGCGCAATTCGCGCTCCGCGGTCTCTCGTCTTTGTATTTCTTGCGACCGTGCGGCTCTCGCGGAGTATTTCCGCGAATGCAAAGTACGAATTGTTAACCTGCGTATATTCTTGATTATTACTGAGAAATAAATGATTAATATTTATCTATTTTTTGCTACTTATCTACTTGCTACTTATCTAGTTCTTATAAATGTTCAATATGCTCCGACGGCTTTCGTATGTCTTGATTATCATTGTCGCGGGTAATGTCAAAGATAACTCTCGTCTATTAACGCACACTCGTGCGGCAAATATTAGTTAGATAACAAAAGTACATGTATAAAATTGATTCAGCCGTCAGGTCGGTCAGGTGTCAGCTTGTTGGCCGTACTTATTTGTTGAATTAAACATCTACGTGTACTTCAAGGAACGACACGCGCCGTTCGATTCGAGGACTTTGATCTTCGCTCAGCGGGTGATTGCGCCTATCAAACATGAACTTCCAAAGTATCCAGCGTTAATCTCGATAAATAAGTCGTGATACAGCCGGAAACACGCGACATCTCGTCTCTTTGCCTCGCCATTACGAGACTCCATTACGCGTCAAGAAAAGGAAAAATCGTGACTGTAAAATTCCCGTAGCTCATTTCCTGGTAGCCACGGTGATTCAAGATAATGACACACGCGGGCTCGCACGCGGGATCTCATTTTCTACTGCTCGTTCAGGTAATTATTCGCCCGGCTGAGGGAGAGAAAACAGAGAACGGAGCGCGCGAGCGCTCTCTCTCTCTCTCTCTCTCTCTCTCTCTCTCTCTCTCTCTCTCTCTCTCTCTCTCTCTCTTTCTCTCTCGTGTGCTTGTTACGCAAAATATAAATAATTGGTCGACCTATGAGTTTAGCGAGCGGGCGGAACGTCGCTCGCGACGATTACGTCGCGAAGGAAGGAAGAGGAGACAGCTGTCCGCGCGAAAGTCGTCGCATCCGTTCGGATGAAGGGACAAAGAGGAAAGGAAATGAAAAATCGGTCGTCCGATTGTCTAGCGAGCGCCCACGTGCGAGAAACGAATTTTCCGAGACTCCTCGAGAATACCTCCGTGTGCGGGGTGCGTTCTCCTCGTCGTACACCGTTGACGCTCGCGCATGGACAACAAAGCGCGGCCGCGTCACGACGGCTGAATGTCGCGGGCACGTTCGCGCGAATATCGACCTTACAGAGCTCACTTTAGGAGAGCGTGTCGAGAGAGGAGCGCAAGGCGGGCAGAGGCCGAGCGGAACGGCGATAGAAAATAGGAGAGGGAATTATAATTCCTTCCCCGAGCGCACGGGGGAAAGGAAAGAACGAAGGAGAAAGGAGAATGAGCCGCCACATGCCGCGGGTCGATACTCTAGCACTGAACTCTCGCGGGTACAGCCGCACCGAGAGTACGCTCGCACCGGCGCGAGTGCGACCGCACCGACGAGCGGTTGAAGTCGAAGGTTGCTTGCCTGGTGTGTGAGCGCGACGAGGAGAGCCGCGCTCGACTCGCTCGCGGAAGAGAGCTGGAGAGCGAGGGAGAATCCACGACGGACAGCTGCACTCATGAATGAGGATCGAAGTCCGGGTTCGGCTCTGACGTAAGTCACTGTCGTCCTGCGGCCTTTCGCGTCCTCCGGTCCGTTACATTGTTTATTGCGTGATGTTGGAACATGCAGACCCTTAAAAGTAATCGACGCTCCTTTGTTAACGCTCGAGGAGAGTCGCATCGTCATCAGGTGACATGCGTCCTCTCCGCGGCGAGAGAAATGTGTCCTGACGCGAGTCTGATTCTCGCGTAGCGCCTCTCAGGATCAGCGTGCGCTTCCTTTCGACCGATCGAATTCTCAGACCAAAGAGCGAGCTCCTTTCTCTCTCTCTCTCTCTCTCTCTCTCTCCCCTCTCTCTCTCTCTCCCGCTCGCGCAGTTTAACAACTGCGTCGGTGCCTCTCGACGCGGAAAATCAATGAGAAAATATGCGCTATCTGAATCTGATCGGCCGAAGAATCCGTCATGAACGGCGAGAAACGCGGAAAGAAACTCCGGAGTTTGTTTTGCTCGTGGCAAAAAGCGTCGGATATTATCAAGGCGAAGCGGCTAGCAGTAAACACTGGGCTTACAAATCGCCTATGATGTTTCCAGCAAACGGTAAGAAGTGGATCGCGCCAGGGCTGAGAGAGAAACGCAAGGTGTAGCGGGAAGTGCGGCTTACTCGCTCGCGCATTATCCCGACGGGCATTTCATTAGCTATTATTCCTTGGACTCTCGAGCGTGCTCGCGTGCGCCTTTGATTTCTCCGCACGCTACGTCGTTCTCCGTTTCAGGAGAAGCGGCAGTGAATACTACTACTATTTTAGGTTCGCCTGCCCGGCGAACTTTGCACCTGTGCGGTTAAAAATAATGCATCCCCCGCTTCACATCGCGTCGGTATGACGCGCTAACGCCGAGAGAGACAATGCAACTCGCGCTGTCCGAATTCTCTAGTAAGTCCTCGCTAACGGTTTCGCGCTTTCTCGATCGACTGACACAACTGCTGCTCTCCACGTGGCATGACAAACGAAAATTGCTAACGAGATGATGACATCACGGTGACCGAAAAACGACTCGTATCGCGTGTTTTTTGCCTCTTTCCGGCGACGATCCAAGGTAATGAAGATAGATATATGACGTGACCGTCAAGATAATGATTTATTTTTTGTTCTTTTAATTTTATCCCGGAGAACGTCGCGACATGGCGCGCAGCGCGCTGTTTATCCGCACGATCGAGGAAATTGTCCGCGTTACTTTTCGCTTCAATCTCGCATTTAATTGGCAAAGGGCACCGCGGGAGCGAACGAAGTGCGTGTACATGGCGGACAGGAAACGGATTACAGTTCTTTCATCAGCCGATTTTCTTCGAATTGCTTGTTAGGAGGATTTCCCGTAAATCGTCCGGCAATTTTCTTTTATTCATGACGATATATCACGGATATTAGCTCGGCAACCCCGGGAAGGCTAATAAAGTCATCTTGCACGAGTGCGAGCTACTCGAACGCGCGTTAACAGACTCAGGTGCATCTCGATGACAGAGAGTACGCGTGTAGAAGTGCAGTAACGAAGGAGAATATTACGATGACGTCTAAATTCATGTTTGAACATTCTCTGTACAACGCAGGTGATAACGAATCATTGCGGAATATTTTGTTCAAATCTGACAAAATTGCGAGAAATTTCACGCGACTTCCTTATATTATCTGCGCCATATCATTGGCAAACGTATCATTATCGGTGAGAGATATCATTTAATCGGAGGGAATAATCCTCCGAAACGACGTTTGCTTTCGCAACGAATCGATCGAAACGTATCTTTATGTGAAGGGAGTTTCCTGTTTAGTCCATCAAGAAAGAATTTTGGTCTGTCCCAAAATTGGCTTATCGTTTATATTTTATTGAACAGCCAGTGATTAACGATTTTTGTCACGTTTGCTTTCATTCAACTTTCCTTCGGGAAACGCTGCGAGTCGCGCTGCGAACGCTGCAAGGGCTGAGGTAAAAATCTCTTTCTTCGTGAGCGGCATTCCTTTTCGCTTACGCTGCCGGAATTGTTTGTGCCTGGCAGTAACGGACCATCTGTATTTATGTGTTCTATCGAACGTCTACGAGCACACACGCGACGCTGGAACGCGGTGATCCCGCCGTGCGGAATCAATTCCTCGTTTCTGCCGAGTGTCGCGAGTTAAGAAGTCGCCGACGATTAGACGAGCGAGAGATCGAAGTTCGCGTCGCGATCATTCCCGCACAGTCATCCGACACAGCGCAGCTTCCGGTACAGCTTCCCACCGCCGGAAACGTCGTTGTCAGTTGCTCACGTGCGCTGGATAGCGCGTGTTCGCTTTTTACGCCGGAGCGCTGATTTCATGACTAATGACCTGGTTCTGTCGCAACGTTCGCTGCGTCCGTCGCAACGTCCGAGCCTCTTTGTTCGCGGACTTCGCGAATCGGTGCATTCCTCGCGACGACGTCGACTTTCGATATCGGTGATCGTGCAATCACACCGGACGGAAGAGCTGGACGTAATGTTTTCTTGCGATAGAACGCTATAGCTATAGAACGCAACCGTCTGCCCCGATCGGAGAATTCGTGGAATTTCCATCGGAAAGCAAATTCATCCATTTGGCCGGACGGGTGCACTCCAAAATACGAAATATCACGTACCGCTTCCGAGCAACACGTTCACATGGGCGATATCGCGTAATTACAGGTGCATCCACACGCCAAGCCTTGCGCGATCGAACCGTTTGCTCGCGGTCATTTAATATTAGAAATCACAAGCAAAATCTTCGTCCGTTCGAGTTATGAGAGAGAGAGAGAGAGAGAGAGAAGAGAGCGCGAACGATTGAATTAGTCGGATATTTCATCTCGAGACTCTCGGAAGCAAATCGTATCCAAGTAAATCGCCCGCGGCTCAGAGACGCTCGGACGTCCTTCCGAAAAATTCACACCAAGAAGCGCGGAGTAAGTTCGGAGAATCTCGTCTCCGGTGCGCAAAGTACCGCCGGCCATTGTGGGTGTTTCGCGAAATTGATTCACAAGAACGCGCCGCGGGATCGCCATGAACTTTCGTCCGGCGTGAGCGAGCGGCGAAATTGTTTCAATAGGAGCAATAACTGCGGCCGTAATAGCGTCAAGTGCGCCGAAATTAGGAGAAACGCGATAATCGCCCGTTCGTTAACTTCTACTTGTGCCCATTTCTTCCCCCTTGCGTTTCTCGGTACAGTTAATTGCACGCAATTGTTGACGGGCCCCGTAAACGGCATCGGCCGACGGAAGGAGAAGAGAGATCGGCTGCGTAAACCGCTCCCGTCTCGTCTGCGTTCATCGTTTATCTCTCCAATTCGTGATGCAGATACGTCAACGAATACCGGACGCAGGTCGATCTCACACAGCGATTGATGATTCAATGAAAGTGAGATGTGAGTCAGACGAGAACGTTCATTTTTTCCCGATGCTTGTCACGAGTCACGAGGCCGTCGTACGTCGTCGGGAGGCCGAGTCGAGTGCGCGTGCACCGAAGTCGAATGCAGATTCTTCCGAGGTCACTTCCGTTCGGCATAGCCGGCTGGGAAAATTATACGTTCCCTCGAGAGGGAGAGGGAGAGAGAGAGAGAGAAAGAGAGAACGTGATATTCCCATGATTACTTCCTAATCGAAGACGGGGGAACGTTTCAATGTGCGGCGCAAAGTAGCGACGCCTTCGCGCCGAGGAAACGCGCAGCTGGAAGCACTTTCCTCCGGCACTGCGCGCCGCGTCTATTTAAACGCTAGCCGTTCTTCTTCTTCTTCCTTCGACACCGAATTACGAGAGCCGCTCTCCTGTTTCCCCGCTCGATCCTGAGGAATGCGAAGTTTATGAGCGCCCAGAGAAGAGCCGCGTTTCTCACGCACGCACACGCGCTTATTTTCGCGCTCTTTCCGCCTTCCTCGCCATCTCTCGCGGCGTTCATACGCGACTGAATCTCGAAGGCTAAAACGAACACACCGTTTGGAAACACCGTCGATCGCTCGTCAATCACTAATCGCGTCTCCTGTCTCGTTCCCGCTCGGAATGCAAATAGCGCTCGGTGACGCTGTTACGACACTCGACGATTGATGTCGCGAACAGATACGCCGAATTACGTTATTGATTTCTCAGCTCTTCTGCTGCTCTTTCTTCTTCATCCCTCTAATCGGACAGTCAAGTGCGAAGGAGTCGAGTGCACAACAAGTCTGCTCTTTCTCGCCGAAGTAGGTTGCCGAGTGAGACAAGCACGTCTCAGAGATGCAGAGAGAGCGTTGAAGGAACAAGACACCAACAACAAGTTCCAGTGCAGCGCTAGTTGCTGCACCGAAAAGAACGAGCCTGATAATACGATATCTATAATCACATAATTCCGTGATATTTCATTTAGATACGACTGCCGTCTTCGTCACGTCAGAGCGCCGTGCTAGTTGCATCAGCCCGACGTTAAATTCCATATGACGAATGAATTTTCAGTTGAGCTTTTCCACGTCATCACGCGAACCGTCGATCCTCCTCTCGAGGCTCTCGAAGTTCCTCTTTGTCCGCTACCTGGCGTTCCAATCCAGGATACCTGGCCATCGAGTCGATCCGACGCCGCTCCGGACAAGGCCACGCGGTCGCACGCGGTGCATCGTACGCGCTCGGTGCGTGCGTACCCGGTGCAACTGCACTCGGCGTAACACTTGGACCGTGAAAGGAGAGTGTGTGCGCGCTCTCACCGCACCCGCTGATGGAACAAAGGGCCGCGGCGGCCCTCAGCTCAGCCTTGCTTCGCACGTTTTACTTGTAGATTGTTATCTACGCTGATCTACTTTGCATGACGATGTTGACGATTATGTAAACGGAGACACCCTTGTTTGAGAACGGGGAGAAGCGCAGACGTACGATATGTATTATCCGCGCGAGGAGGGAGCGATGAGTCACCTGTAACGTGAGATTCTACGCAATGCTGCGAAAGTCTCGTATTCGCCAGATAAGCTGGATTTTGAGACCCCGTTAGTTGGATCGCGCGTCGATTTGGACGGCGTAAAATGATTGCTGCGTAGCTCCACCAGCGGAAATAACGGCGCTCTCTGAAGCGTCATTAATAATTATTCATCGGCTCCTTTCTCATTTACGCGCGGTGTTATCTGCGCGATTAGTATTATCAGATGAGAGGCGAAACGATCCGGCAGTCGTCCGGTGCAGTCGCGGGCTCGAACCGTGAAAGCGCGAAAGGAATACGCGCGCACCAGACGCAAACCTCGAGACGAC
This sequence comes from Harpegnathos saltator, assembly GCF_003227715.2. NCBI lineage: Eukaryota > Metazoa > Arthropoda > Insecta > Hymenoptera > Formicidae > Harpegnathos > Harpegnathos saltator. The sequence goes on from NW_020230241.1 coordinate 111,619, forward strand.
GAAACTAGTTTTCAATCGCGATGTTCTTTCACCGAAGTTTGATCGGGGATCAAAAGGCGCATTTATAACGCGAATTTATCGACCAATGTTACGCGGCACGTGGATTTTATAATACGCGCGGTGGGACTCTGCCGCATCGAGAGGAGGAGAGGAAGGTGACTTTAACGGCGATTTTGTTAGAGCAATATTCCTCATCATGCGTTATTGAAGTCAGAGGAATAATAAAAAGTTTTACCGCGTGACACGCGTCGAAGGAGCATCCTCGAGAGGTAAAAAGCAATTTTCTCTTGAATTGCTCATCGTGCAAAACACGGGCGATAAATCAATATCTAGCGCATATCTACGTAGCATGACGCGGCATGCGTGTGATAATTCTTTGTTCATATAAACTCACACATGTTGATAAGTTAATATCATTCTATTGCTTGTGTGTGTTTCGCTCGAATTATTGCTTTAGAATTATGTTTCCTCTCTCAAGTAATGCCTCTGAAGAAACAAAATGCATCATACCGAAAGCGGTCGAGCAAAGTAAACAATACTAGAGGAAACGTAAGAAGCCGCAACCGGTGACTACCCGACGCGCATAAATCTTATAGAGACACATCTGCTCGTTTTATTTTATATTTTAGTCGTATTTTATCTTGTTTTAGTTTGCATCCTTCCGCTGCAGGATATCCGCATACCTTTTCACGCTGGCTCCGCTGTGCTGGAAAATCGAGCGCGCACAACATTGTTCGCGCAAATAAAGAAACCGACATCCAAAGTCAGCGGGAACGAATACAATGGCGCGCATCTCGACAGACCAAAGTTTGTTACTTCTATCGTAAGATAGCGATAGTTCTTTATTTACACAATCCCCGTAGTCCCATACTGCAGTTGTGCGTTGTGCAGTCGGTTGCGATGATGCAGGCGCTTGTAACTTTCGCGCGTGCACGCACACACACATACGTGCAATGATTTTTAAATTAAATTCTATCTCGCTTACACGCGCGCATATGCACACATCGCTCGTTGCGTATCCCCGCCCTCTGAAATTAATCGGAGGACCGTTGCATTCGACTTGCGCGCGAGGAAGAAGATATCTGTGAAAACGTGACGAAATTTATCCCCTGTCATATTGGAACATGCACTTTAGTGCGCTCAATAATGCAGATGCGCTGTGCCTGAGTTTTAGCCCGTCTATTTAGCCAGCCGAGAACGGTGCAGCGCTTCTCGCGAGCGTATCGCTACATTGCACAAACGTGCAATCGTATTTACGTCGAAACTGCTAATGCGCGCGAGAAAAGAAACTTGTCAATTAACTCGACAAATGGTACCGGTACTGTTTCACTAGTTTGGTGAAAAATACAAATCAGACTTTTCTTCAACACTTGTAACACTTTGTAATACTTGACATTTTCTAATCAATTTCTAAATACACGAATGCAAATATTTTTTTTTTTTTCATTTGAATCGTGAGGTATGATTTCTAAGTTTATCAGGTGTCTTAGAGCGTAAATAATTTAAGTTTAATGTCTTGTACACCTTCTCTTATTTCCTTTCTCTCTCTCTCTCTCTTTCTCCCTCCCTCCTTCCCTCCTTCTCTTCTTTTTTCTATTTCTCTCTCGCTTTCTCTCTCGCTCTCTCTCTCTCGCTCTCTCTCTCTCTCTCTCTTTATATACACCCTGTATGTTGGCACTTTAATTTGGAGCAACGCGTGGCTTGCAGCGAGGCGACACACGCCACGACTAAAGCGCGCAGTTGCGATCTTGTGGCGTGCGAGCGAGACGGGGAATCCGTAGTGAGTGCGCGAAAGAAAGAACGCGAGATAGGGACGGAGATAGGAAGTCGCGATGTGGGAGAGTTGCGATGAACTTGACGTGGAACACTTGACTTCAACGTCGGTTGCGAAGATTGATTCGTATAAATACGAAATGTCTGAACCGGTGGAGCAGGGAAAGGTGAGCGTATCCTTTTTCATATGGTCGGGCGAGGTCCTGTAGGATGACTGGCCGATGCGATCGAGCCTGATCACGCTCACGATTGTACGAGATGACATTCTCCGAATGCACCCACCCACATGTATTCGTTGCATGTCAATGAAAATTTGATGCTCAATGAACACTCGTGACAACGTGGGAATAATGTTTAATCGTGCAAACGTAGCGCATATTGCGATTTGATCAAAGTGCATCATGTCCCGCGTTTTCTTTGTCGCACGGAGAGGTTAAGTTTCACTCAACTTCCATGTTTCATAACTGAATTTCAAGCGATTCGCTCGGTTTACGCGATTGTGAGAATAGCACGAGCGATTCCCGCTCGTCGTGTCAATATAATTCGCCTTTGACATTTCGTGATCTTTTATTTATAAATAGTGTACCCTCTATTGGCTGATGATTATCGGTTATTATGTTTTATTGCTGCAAGCTATGTCATTGTATTGCATGTCTGAGCAACTTGCATTGATGCATTGTCATAGATGTCATCGTTACAAGTATGTGCTGAAGGTTTCGCAATAGATCTAACTTATCAATTTTTGTGGACAGGATCTCTGTATTCATACGGCTGTTGTACTTCGTGGAGCAAATACACGAGAAGATGTTCATAGTTCAGGCACACTTAACATTGTGGAATATGTAATATACTTGTATTATTTTGGCCAGTATTATATGTCACTGTATAGAGAGTATTGATTAAGAGACTTAATTTTTTCATATTGCAGAGTTTTGGTAAATGTATAGAATGGAAACCTGTTGAAGATTCTGTAGTATCAGAATATCAAGATCAGGATCCAGAATGGTCTTTAGTGGATACACATACTAGAAGAACCCGTACATCTTCAGAGGGTGCAGACTCTTTAGGACGTACAAGGAATGTTAGAATATTATTCTCTGATCTAAAGTCGTTTCGTGTGAATCATAGTGGACAACAACTCATTCTCATGCAGAGGGATGGTACTACCTACGTTGCCTTCTTTCAGCTATCTAATGCTGAAAGTTTTATCAACTCGCTAAAAGGTTTCATCAAATTTGTAAAATCACGCATGGATAGGAACTTGTATCTTGTTATGGACCAAGTTGAATCTGTATTAAATAAATCTTTTGCTGAGTTGGATCTATTTCAAGAAAACACTTCTGATTATGTGTGGAAGTTCGTAAAGAACCTGCATAATCGTCCGTACGAAACAACAATGGAAGCATTCAGCAAACTCGCAGATATCTGGTGTAAGTGGATTCATAACCAAGGATTAATACATTGTATGTCATCACAGCAAATCATCACATTTATAGTATAATATAAGATTGATAACTTTTTATGTATAACTTTACAGTGTATAAGGAACCAGTAAAACGACCTGTTGAGGAAGCAGTCGCCGACTTGTTAAATCGTTCCCTCACAATCGACTCTCAACCTCCTATATCTGTATCTGTTGGATCCGGAGATGAATACGAAGTGATTGGTGTTGGAACAGATTTACCTCCGCGACCACCATGTCCACGTGGTAATGTATTAATTTAAATTACCAATTCTTATAAGATATAGACCAATTGAAAAAGAAAAATCAATTAGAGCACGAGAATTTTCTTGACATAATGATTCATGATTATTATAATTAGGTGCACCATTGACACTGGAGCAGTGGGAGAAGTCCAAAGACTCGGAAGGAAGAATCACTAATCCAGAGGCTGTCAAGGAAATAATTTTTCGTGGGGTATATATTTAAACATATCTTGCTGGTGATGTTAGTGTTTTGAACAAAGCAGAACACATAATTTTACGATACGTTTTTATCGATCCACTAGGGTATTTCTCCATCATTACGATTTGAAGTGTGGAAATTCTTATTGAATTATTATCCATGGAACTCGACGAATAAAGAAAGAGCATATCTACAAAATGAAAAGACTGACGAATATTTTAGGATGAAATTACAGTGGCGTTCATTTACACCAGAGCAAGAAAATCGATTTTCTGATTACAAAGAACGAAAAAGTCTGATAGGTAGTAAATAAAATATCTAAGTTACTGTTTTTATAACTTTATGTTCTGAATCGAAGATTATACATAAGTTTATTTTTATTTTTTCCAGAAAAAGATGTTAACAGAACAGACAGAACACATCCTTATTATGCTGGTGATAATAATCCTCATTTGGAACAATTAACACATATACTCATGACTTATGTAATGTACAATTTTGATTTAGGATACGTTCAAGGTATGAGCGATCTCCTTAGTCCTATCTTGTTTCTAATGGATAGTGAAGTCGATGCATTTTGGTGTTTTGTTGGATTCATGGATAAACTGGTAAGCCTAATGTTTCTTTTAATCTAATGATATAATATCAATGCTTGAAATTATGTGACTCTTTTACTATTTTAAAACAGAGCTCCAACTTTGACATAGATCAAGCCGGAATGAAAGCACAATTGTGTCAATTGTATACCTTACTATGTACCACAGAGCCACAATTGGCTTATTATCTAAATAGACATGATTCTGGAAATATGTTCTTTTGCTTTCGATGGTTGTTGGTACTCTTCAAGAGAGAATTTAATGCGATCGATATAATGAAATTATGGGAAATATTGTGGACGGATCTACCCTGCAAAAACTTTCACTTGCTCTTCTGCGCAGCCATTTTGGATACGGAGAAGAATATTTTAATAGAAAACAATTACGGATTTACGGAAATTTTGAAGGTAAATTCAAAAGCTTTTTATTTCGTTATAATTATAAATGATGATTGTTTGCCAAAGTCTATTATAGCATACAATGCTATTGTTCACAGCATATAAACGATTTATCACTTCACATTGAGCTGCCTTGGACCCTCTCTAAAGCAGAAGGTATTTATTATCAACTTATGGGCGCAGCGGATCAACTCCCTGATAGCGTTCGTGCAATTATCGGACTGGAGCGGCTGCATAAAACGTTAATAAATAATAGCATAAACGGTGGCGAAGCATCTGGTAATAATTCTCAGTCTGGAACAATTACTAACGGGTCAAGGAGAAATAGTTCAACAAGTGGTAGTGTTAAATTAGGAGAAAATGAAGTGTCGTTTGAGCGTGGGTTAGATTTGTCGTACATGTGAGGTCAGGACTGGTCTTTTATAGTGATTCACTGACAGAAAAGTGATTAAAAGTCCACTCGACTTGAGAATCAAATGTCCGTTGCAATATTTGTCTGAGAAGGTCTTATACATTACCACTTTGGAAATATTGTTGATATGACAATAATTTCCATGCGGTTTTCAACGAAATTCAGTTCGTTAATCTTTCATGGAGTAAAGACATGTGCAAGCAGCAAGAAAAAGAAAAGGTAAAAAGCACGTTCCTACACACAGATGTATCGATCAGATTTGTTTTTATTTAAATAGTAAATTAAGTACTTTCTTTCTTATTTAAATGTTGTCATTGACTGTTGAGCCTGAAATTCTAAAGCGTAAATTATGTGAACGTGACGTTTACCTCGTGTTTACGAATATAGTACGCAAAGTAACTAATAGTAGTGTTGAATTTTGAGATATTTATAACATGAGAGAAAGGGATTATGCAGAACGTGCGTACGTGCGAGAAACAAGGTATTTCAGCGTAAGAAAGGAACTTTGTCACGACATCTAATGCGCGATTTTCAGATGCGAAAAACGGAACAGAGATATAATAACATCTCCAGACTTCGATAAGTGTTATATATATATATATATATATATGTATGTATGTATATATATATAGATATATATATACGCGTGATTCTCAATTAAGTTAGAGCCTCTTTTTTAGATTTATATAAAGCCTCATGACACGTCACTGTATATTTCTAATAAAGATCACGTATTTAATCTTTCATATATTTTTGCTGAGCAGTTTCCTCATTTCTGTTTGACCGTTCCGCATTTCGCTCTGTTCAAACCTTTATTTCCCAATAATATGATTCATCCTCGGATTAAAAAAAGCTTTTATTTCTCGTTGGTAAATAGAGATGCGAAAGTTTGTTCGACTCGTCATTCGGTTGTACTACCGAAAAATAAAAACACCCCGATACGTAGTTCAGTTGTATCAGTTGCAAATAAAAGATTTTTTGATTCTTTGAGTCATATTGTTTGGAAATAAACAGATTATCCGATTTTGTAAGATATGTTTACAATCATTTTACGATATTTTTTTTATTACAAGAGAAATGCACAAAACTTATATTCAACACTCCCTGCTATTTCATACATTTTTTCAATGAACTGGAATAGAAGAAAAGTAACGTTCGAAGAGAAATATATGCACACAGTTGTATACACAAGTTCATTGAAATTACAATGATTTATTTATTCGTATATTAGAGAATGCGCAGTTTAAAGTACACAAAAGAAAGGGATTATACAGAACGTGCGTAGAAACGAGGTATTTCAGTGTAAGGAAGGAACTTGTCACGACATCTAATGCGCGATTTTCAGATGCGAGAAACGGAACAGAGATATAATGACATACTCGAAAATAGTTGATATTTAAAATGTTAAAATAAATGATGCTATTAAAACGATGCAATCGTTTACGATTACACTGATTGTATTGCAGCTTCTTAAACGATCGTTCAAAAAGTCGCGGTAAAAACTTCTGACGTCACGCAATTGTACGAACCGCGGCAGTTTCGCGTCGGTTCGAGAACACTCGAGTACGGTCGTATCGCTCCGTATTCGAGGCGTTATTTTAACGGTCAAAAGCGAATTTTGCGTACGAACGGGTGTCAGGAGTACCGAGTCAAGTGCGGGCGATCGTTTCAGTGTATTATTCGGTTCGTACGAGATCGATTAAACGCGATATCGTATGATGCTCGTAACCGACTTCTATCGTGTCGCGTCGTGTCGGGAACGTGAAGTCGGACAAGCAAGACAGAATCCATATATTCCTTTTTGCCGCAAAAAAGGTAATTCGACATTCGGCGCCTATTCAATACTTTGGCAGGCTTACTTTCTTTGCCCGTATTAAGCCGGAATTTGTCCTTATCACGGGCAAATTACTGTAAAAGACGCTTGGATTGCGTTAACAAAATGGCGCCTAAAAACGGTTACAGTGCTTGAAACCGATAGCAGGCATTGACATTATCGACGCTTCGTAATCGACGAGTATCATGGGTAGTGACTTACCAACGTTCGTACGAGAAAAACACAAACAACGATGGTGTGTGCTCGTGCGAGGTAAACATTAGATCGTTGGATCCAAGCAGAACGCGAATAGTGTCCTAGCAGGTATGGACTTCATACCTGCGAGACAGAACAAAAAGTGGAAGAGAAAGCAAAGACAGTGGCAGAAGAAACGCCAACGCGACAAGGTTAGAATCGAGGTTCAGGTCAAAGCTACAAAACAACAGAAGATTGTTCACAGGCATGCTAATAGATTTAATATACGAGGAATGTCAATGACAAGTACGATGCAAGCGGACGCTTTCTGGAAGAATTATACAGCAGCTCAGGAATGGCAAGTACGGTAAGATTGTTAAATGAACATATTATTCTATGTTTCTCTTTATTATAATCCTTGTCACCGGGCTTACCTTTCCCACCTTTACCTTTAATAAAAATAAATTTATAAGAATAAATATTAGCCTATCACGGAAAGATAATAATTGTTTCCAGGCACAATGTAACCTGGTGGAGATCACGTTGCATGGCCCTTGAACATGAAAATGAGGTGCTACGCAATGAAATAAGATCATTGGTTAACCAATTCCGTTATCCTGATACTGCGACAGCTGAAGCAAATTATCACAAAGAAGATATCAATAACCAGGAGGAATTATTATATGATGAAGATGACGAAGAGCTTGAATTTACTGTCACTGAAGATATGCTGAACTTTTTTGAAAAAAGTGAGAGACATAGAAGACAGTTGAAAAAAAAACATGAGTCTAATAAAGCTGTGTACACCGAAGAAGAAAACTTAGTAGATCTCATTGGTGGTGCTGCAAGTGCTCGTGCAAGGAGAGAAGATGCCAATGAATTATATGGTGATGCAAGCTCCAAAATATTAGCGATGGAGACTGCTCTACAGGCTACGTTGGACAATTATAAAGATAAAGTAAATCCTCATTTTTGGCCCAATATTCCACTTAAACCTTAGGTTAGTTAATTTAACCTCATTTTGTCTCGTGGCTAGATTTTTGATGTACTTGAACGTATTTCGGAAATATACACCATTTTGTCATACAAATCAAAATAATATTAATATTATTGTGAAAGAAGTAATTAATTACATCCTAGTGCATCCTTGCTCATCCTATTGCATCCTATCGTTGGTCCATCATTCCTCCGTTAGGGCAACTGGATGACCGAGAGATGGCGCTACTTTGATGTTTACACATCTCTCATATGCACATATGGGTACACAAGAAATACGTTCTTGTGCACGCTCATGTAACGAAGATAAACAGTTGTAAACAATACGAATATTTCCTTCTCAGCTCTTCCATGAGATCACAATTCCTTATTAATGTTATCCTCGTTACATATTCCCGAGATAAACAGTCAACGAGCCAAATAACCCAAAATGACTTTCGGCAAATGTTTGCAACCATAAATTAAGCTTGACCAAAGGAAAGCTCGAGAAGAAAACAAACGTTTATCGAAAAACGAGCGAAAGTAACATCACTTTCGCGATTGATGTTTTTCCGATAGAGTTGTACGATTGGAGTCTCGACTGAAAAGCTCCGCTCGAATCGTCCTTGCGAAATCGGACTTGCACGCAACTCGTAAAGCTCGGTTAAATCGTCGCGCGTATACACTAAAGAGGCAGAGACCCCTGAGAGATGCGCAAGACCCAATCGCGCCAGAGGCAATATCAAGTTGTTTCTGTTGTCGGGTCGTGCGGCAACGGTGCGGCCATAAATGACACCTATCATATGAAATACACCGGGGGAAGCAATTAATAGCTAATCTAAACGACGGGGCAATTACGTTCACATATTATTATTACTCGGATCGGAAATAATCGATCGGCAGCGCGTCGTGCCTGAAAAATGATATTGCCGCTGCGATGCGGTGGCACGAAGTCTGCATATACACACACACACACACACACACACACACACACACACACACACACACACACACACACACATAGGCATATACGGAGGACGCGCGCGCGCGCGTGCTACGAACGGGATGCGTCGAAAGAAAAAAAAGATAGGAAAGGCGAGGAAGCGCGCGACGTGAAGAGGCGTTCGCGAAAAGTTTTACTAACTAACACGCGGCACGGAGTGTAATATAAAGATGAAAACTTTAGCACCTGTTCGCTTTTATGAATTTTATTGTGTATACACGCAAAGTGCACTGTTTTAATATTTTCTCAATATCGTCGGTAGAAGTGCTGACGGCGCACGGGAGGCAGAAAATGCATATTTTATGAATATCTCGCGTACTTATGTAAACCACTTAGCAATCCGGTTACCGCGAAGAGACGCGAAGAGACGTCGAGACATTTATGGCGATAAGTAATAACAGCAATTTTGCAGTCGAAGACCTTGCCGACGCGTCGGATCGCGGAAGATCTTCCGAAATTGAGAATCGATCTGCAGATATTCTCGTCGCATTAGCATCGCATTCCCGGCGAATTCCCGCCGATCGCCGTTTCGCCTGTAGAATCGCTCGTGCTGAACGTGCCTCCCCGTAACTTAATTATCGCGCATTGTGTTTGTGCCTTTGGTGCAACACGCATAGATCTACCGCGTGTGCTACCGACGAGAGGCAGCCGCGCTTTACTCACCCACGGTGTACGCGCACCGAGACCGTGACTTCTCCCGCGCGTGGATAACGCGCGGGCGACCATTAGTTGACATTAGGTATGCGCGGTCGCAAGACCTCCCTTTGTCGTCGATTGAACATACCGTCGTTAGAATGTCGACTTGCGTTTCCTGGGAAAACGAGAGGGCGAGCAGCCAAGCCGAGCGAGAACGCCTGCACGAAAGTAGACCGTGTCGAGGCGCATGCCTGATGATAAGCGAATGCGAGCGCCGTGAGACAACGATATATAACAATAATTTTATTGAATGCAACAAGTAAGACAAGAGAAAAGAAACTACCTCGTCGGCTACACGTATGAAGTATTTGCACACAAACGACTAGGACGCCGCGCAACTAGGCCCAATTCGATATGAGACACGCGTGCTAGGGACACGCACGTATGAACATACGAGTGCACAAGCGTATAACGTGACACGCGACATAAGAGCTAAGAGATCTTGAATAAAGATAAAAGGGAGAATGTAGTTTCGGTGGGAGGGGGAAGGTAAAGTAAGGTGGGAAGTAATAAGGAGGGCGACGGCGAATCGGACGGAAAAGAGGCCAGATGGTAAAAACGGACAGAGAATTAACAAATATAAATCGCGTCCCCATTACTTCACATTTTATATTTTTATTTTTGTTTATTATTTTCTCTCGCGCTGCAAGTGACCATCAGTGATTTCATTTCTGTTTATTCTTGTTGAATCACTGAGCCAAATTTAAAATTTTATCAATGGCACCGCATTATAATTATGTAATACACAGCTGCACAGATTTTTCCCTTACAGCTGTCCTTCATTTCTTCATTTTTCCTAAGTCTTCAGATTTCGATCGATCGAAATTTGTGTTCGACAGAAATTGTAGAATTAATGCAGGACCAACATTTTTCGACTCGGAGGTACAAAAATACATACATAGCTTATATTCCGCGAGGATCTCGCGCGCGGCGTTTCTATCGAGTCATTCTCGATATCGAGTTGTTGCGACCGAGAGAACTCCCGAGCGTGAACAACGCGTTTCGATAATGGGGGACGCAGTACCGTTGAATGATTCGGGAAAATAGGATGACAACACCGCGATGTATCGGAGCGATAGATCGGGCCGGAGCGCGGGGGAGTCCGGTCGAATCGTCAGTGCGTTATCTTCGGACAAAAACCGCCGACAAGAGCCGTAGGATTCTCAAACCAGTTCGTGGGACTCCAACATCGATACCTCCACCCAGAGAAAGCCCTTAATTATCGAAATAACGCGTGTCGCAGTGTCGATACTGCCTAAGTGTCGGACCGTGCTCTATCTTCTCCCACAATCCCACGGAATATCCGAGCGTTTCCTCCTCTCGGATCTAAATTATTCCCTCCTCTCGGACCGAAACTCCGTATCTCGTCCGAAGACAAATGTGGACATCAGGGAAATTAAGGTCGTCTACATTGTTTATCTCAGATAGGACCGAGTTTATCCCGTAATTGAGACATTCGTGAGAGGAGTTGGAACGAGTTGCCTTGATGAGTTACCAAGGAAAAAATTAACAATCACCGTTTTAACGATTTCACGTCGACCACTGGTATGCCGTGTTTATCGCATCCGTAAACGCGTACGGTAATATACACGCGCGATATGGCTGGCTCGGTGTCCGCGGTGCCTGCGCAGAATTTATTTGATTTTTATTCGACGAGCTACGACTTATGAATGGCAAGTTTCCAATCAGCGTATAGAATACGTAATATGCAAAACGCTCTTCTTCTCGCTTTTTTTCCCCCACTTAAAACCGGTCGATCCTACGCAAAGTAGGTGCACTCGCAGGAGGCTCACTTTATATTCCCCTACAACTTTCATTTAGATCCTTATCGATCGACTTTCTCAATGTGCTCACGTGTTGCACTTCATTGCCTCGCCTTCCGACGTCCACTCGCGGACTTTCGCGCACAAGTACAATATCGAGGGCTCGTACATTAAATTTGCTTTTCGTCTCGTTACACGAACGGATATCATTACGGAGCTTTCACAAATCGCTATAAATATCAATTAATCGCTAACGAACTTTATTGTATCACCGCGTCGTGCATGTGACTTGCTGAAAGCTCGTAAGATTCGCCATTGACAGGACGTCGAGCGTTGGAAAGTCGGGAATTAATAACATTATATAAAGAACGAACGACGGGGGAAATGTTAACTCGGAAATACACACACGCGCATACGATTTTAACACTCTTGCGCGTTCTACTCTCCCTCCGCGCGCCATCAGTCATCATTTATGAATAAGCGTCTTCGCGAAACCGCATTTTTATTACGTTAATGCACCTTTTCACTGTCCTCGTGTGCCTCCTTCTTGCTTCTCGCTAAACGTCGCACAGAGGCAAAGATTGCAAACTTGATATTCCTGAGTGCACACTTTCGTAGAGTTACAGGCTCCGGTAGTAATTTGTCTTTAATTACGCGAATCCTCATTTCGCGACCGAGAGACACGCTCTCCGGACGACATGCGAGCGCAAAAAGGGAGAGAAAAAGATACAGCGGGGCACTCGTTTCAGCGGAGTGCTCGGGATCTCTCACCCCGGGCCTCGTCAATTCCCAGAGGTCGCACACGACTCTGAGTTCCTTTTTTCCGCGCACAATTTCGTCCTCCTCTGTCCGCGACTGCCGCATCGGCCGCCGTCACCGCCGCCGCCGCCGCCGCCGCCGCCGCCGCCGCTGCCGAGCCGCATCGCGCCCCAGAATCGTCCTACCGTGCATTTGCAGTCTCATTGGGACGTTTTAAGGCCCACCTTTCGTGCAAGATGGCGCCGCCGTGGACGAGGAGGAAAAAGAATCGTGGCCCGGCCAAGAGCGAAGAGGGAGTGCGCTTGCTTTTTATCGCGTCCGTGTCATTAGCGGCTGCAATGAGTCCTATAAGTTCGTATCGGGAACCTGGGGAAGAAGGAGAAGGAGAGAGAGAGAGAGAGAGAGAGGGGGAAAGGGGGAGAGAGAAAGAGAGAGAGAGAGAGAGAGAGAGAGACATATAGAGTCCACGCGCGAGTCGTCCACGAGAGGACTCGACGTGGACGAGAGGAGACGTCGTGGAGGCACCTACGACCGCTCGCCTTATTAGGCCTCTACCTCCCTCCCGCCCTTTCTGGGCTCAGCGTCGCCGTTTGCCACCCTCTTCCCCTCCCTGCAGCTCTTAAAATCATGGCTGCATGTAACCGTCTACTGATTATATGGATTCGGCGATGATTTCTGATGATGCCCCCGACCCCCGAAATGGTAAAATAATACAGTGTCGTGTCCTAGCCCGGACCCTTTGGGTTCCGTGGGCCGGTTCGTTAGCGGGGCCTTGGCGCGAGGCACCCTGTCATTATGCGGCTGGTCTCCATCACCCCCACCAGTACCCAATTTTCGGCGCCCCTCCACGGCGCGACTCGACAAATCCCCCTGCTCCGCAGCCCTCCTTTATTTCTCCACATCGTGCTCTCCTCTCATCTCATCTCTCCTCTCCTCTTCTCTCCTCTCCTCTCCTCTCCTCTCTTCTCCTCTCCTCTCCTCTCCTCTCTTCGGCAGGGCGATCTTCCACGGCGCTACTATTCTACGCCGCCGCGCGGCTGCAACGTCCCTGGTGTGCGGTGCGGCCCGTCGCGTGAATCGTCGTGAGAAAGTATTCCGACTTCTCTCTTTCTCTCCCTCTCCCCCTTTCTCTTCTTGTACGTCCGCGCTTTTCACCGCACGACGATGCACCCGCCGAACAGGCGTGTTACGTGTCCACGGTTGTTAACTCTTTTCAGAACGGAATAGAAAGGGATCTTTAAAATGTCACGGAACTTTGATATTTGCAAGTAGCTTTCAGACGTAAAGTCGGAAAGGATCTTCGAAAAAGGTTGCGGGGGCGAGAGAGAACAAGGAAGCGAGGCGAGAACGCCTACGATCATCGCGCGATATCGATACAGTCGGTAGCTCGGGATCGAGCCGACATCCCCTATTTCCTCGCCTCCAAATAGCGTTTTTACGAAATTCGAGCGAGTCTCACGCCTGCGAAACACTAGAGGCAGTCACGACTACTGGCGGATATTCGAAACTCGTAACTCGATCGCCTGGCAACGTCGTCGTCGTCGTCGTCGTGCCCACGCTCGCGGAGCAACACTCGTATTCTAATCCCCCACTTGCGCGCGTACCCGCGACTTTGCAAAAGTTCCGTTTCTTCAGAGCGGTCCTAATCCCGCGATGAAATTGCGAGCTGCAAGTCATATCGAGCTTACTCGTCGGAATAAGCGGTTTGCTCTCGCAGCTAATCTTCTCGCGCGTGAAATCGTTCGCGTGCAGAATAGGATAGAAATTTGAATCGTTTGTGTAACATTATATATTTCGCGTAATCACGACATTTTCTCTGGCCGCGCGCGGTGCATCTGTCCTATTCGCTCACTCGAGGGTGGCTGCTCCCGAAATGTTCCTTCCGTCGCCTTCGCGTCGCTTCTTCGCGGCGGAAGGATAGAGACCCCCGCTGTCGCTAATCTCCGGCGGAAGTGGATCGACGAAACCGCGACTTCCAATCCGTATTTTTCTAAAAGCGGTCCGGCACCCTTAGGATGCTCCGTCCTTGGGCCTCTCCGCGGGTGTAGGTGGTCCCGGTACGACCGGCAATCATTTCGCTTAATGACGAGAGCACGGTCCTTTCCTTTCTTCGGTCTCAGATTATCGCCGCGTGTTTCTTCTCTTATATCCACGGACCACTTCGGTGCCTCCTTCTTCTTCTTCTTCTTCTTCTTCTTCTTCTTCTTCTTCTTCTTCTTCTTCTTCTTTTCCTTCTTCTTCGCGTCTTCTTCTCGGCCTCTGCCCCCGCTACCACCTTTTATCCCCGAACTCTGTAATTTTCCTCTAGCGACCATGCCACCACGTCGCGCCGAAATTGGTGTACGTTGGAACGATTTCGTGGAAATGTGCGTCGTCGTGAAGGGGCGGGGGGAGAGGAGGGGAGGAGAGGAAGGAGATCAGACACGGGACGACAGTGACGGTGGCACTTCCATCGCGAACTCGTCCCCAAAAGAGGACGGAGAGGAAGACGAAGGAGAGAGGAAGAGAAGATTAGGCGAAAACGCAAAGACGAACGGGGCCAAAGGAGAACGGCGAGAATTAGGAGAGGAAAGGTAATAAAAGCAGAGAAGAAGGAGAGCGCGAAAGAGGAAGTCTCGTTTCGAGAACAGAACGCGTTTGATGAGGAATCGTTCGCCAGTACCGAATACTTCTCGGCGGCCTTCCTTTTGCAGGTGCGCCGATCTCTCGGTGGCGGTGCCGTAGGGGCGCAGGCAAGCGTGACAACACGCAACATTTCTTTCTATCATGCCAAAAATCATATACATCGGCCGCGCAGATGGAAGTCATTATTATTACAAAGAAGCGTTTTTGCTGCCGGCCGTCTGTCGATGCCCGGCCCGGGCCACTGTCTCTGGATAACGCGAAGATACGCTGACGACTTACCGAGAAGCTGTCTCTCTTTGCCGCGGATCGAGCCGCGCGCGACGCGAAATTGGCGCAAGCCGAAACTTCTCTCGGCCGCACATTCCCACGTCATTAAAAACTAACTACGTACACCAAACTCGAATCACGCTCGCCGTCCTCACGGAATTAGCGCACGACAGGCACGAAGCGCGTCGCGATGCGAGAATCGCGCATTATTCCTCGGCGCCGTGACTTCCGCACAAGAGGCTTAATTTCCCGGAAAATATTCGCGTGTCGTCGCGTGCGACGTCTCCGTTTTCATCGTCGTTGTCGTCGTCGTCGTCGTCGTCGTCGTCGTCGTCGTCGTTGTCGTCGTTGTCGTGTTACGCGTATACCGGACCCGCGTGTTGTTTGTGTGCGACTTTGCTTCTCTCGCTCCGCTTCCAGCACCTGCGAGAAAAGCCGGGCGGTGCGCCCGTTGGCCGAGCAAACAATACGAACGATGATGCACCGTCCCGAGCGCATTGTCCGCGGCGAGTAGTAGTAGGCGGCGGATTTATCTGCCTACTCGTAGAGTCAGGTAGAGGAGAGAGAGAGAGAGAGACAGAGAGAGAGAGAGAGAGAGAGAGAAAGACAGAGAGAGAGAGAGAGAGAGAGAAATAGGGAGGAAAGGAGGGGGGAGGGGA
The DNA here is from genome assembly GCF_003227715.2 of Harpegnathos saltator. Classification (NCBI taxonomy): domain Eukaryota; kingdom Metazoa; phylum Arthropoda; class Insecta; order Hymenoptera; family Formicidae; genus Harpegnathos; species Harpegnathos saltator. Next base: position 127,459 of record NW_020230241.1, read on the forward strand.
GAGAGAGAGAGAGAGAGAGAGAGAGAGAGAGAGAGAGAGAGAGAGAGAGAGAGACAGCGAGCGACCGAGTGAGTGAGTGAGTCCAGGGGTCCTCGACCTCCGGGAGACACGTCGCCGTCGCCGCGCGGTCGGCTGGCTGCCGCCGTCGGAACCGATGGATCTTCCTTTCGTTCCGGGCTGATTTTGCGCGACCAGTGGCAGGACACGCGGCACGCGGTGATCTACCGCCGGTCCTCGATAACCTTGCGAAGTAACAAACCGCGCGCGCCGTGTGCGCGTTTCCTCGTCGCGCCGGGCCGAGCGTATTAGCGAATCGTCGTAATGACCGGTTGCATTCGCAAAGTAGGCGCGGGTAGACGCGTTTGCGATCCGATTCACGACGGTTGTACGGCCGTCGCTGATCCCGGCGATCATTGACTGTCGTAATTGTCACGGCGGATGTTTGACATTCGATCGGCTGCGTTGCGTGGCTGCGGAGTGGCTGCGAGCACGAGCCACTGTGCAGCAGAGTCGCGAAAAGGATGACAGTCGCCGGGATTACGGCGATATCTCGCGCCGTTTCGCGCGAGCGCTTATACTTTTTTTTATCGTCTTCTGATCGCGAAGTCGTCGAGGATGTGCCGCAACATTGTATCGAGGGGCGGATAGGCGCTTTAGGCGATCGGTTGGCCGTGATACCGAAGAAGGAAGTACTTGTGTGACATTGGATCGTCCGTGTACACATGTACAAGCGGTTAGTGCTTAATGGTAGAGAAGCGACACGTTAATTTGTAACATAAATATTATGATTTCCAGTTTTCTCTCGGCACAGACAGTGCGCGGCGTAATAATGGCGCGGATTATTAAACGGAAAATTTATCACCCGTGTGGAATCACTTGGGCCAGGGTACAAATTATCGCTCGTCTATGCGCGTACACGTTATACGCCCTGCGCGAGATATATCATCCGCGTTTGTGCGACAGGTTGAAATCTCCTCGGAGAGCCTGAAATCTTATATCGTCCGACGATATCTCTCGTACGTCCGACGTGCAGCAGACTTGGCTCTGGCCTTGGACTCGAGCCTGAGAACACAACGTCAAAATCGATATTGATATATATATACAATACACACACCACACACACACACACACACACACACACACACACACACACACACACACACACACACACACACATATATACAACGAAAAAGATGACCAAGCTTCGGTATCGTACTCTACTTTTCCTACGAATTAAAAAAGCTATAAACATAGGTGCGGAAACTTTTCCTTCCCGAGACATAAATACTTTTTTGTCTATGATAGATTGTATATAGATTGATATTGTAGAAATGTTTGTAGTTTAGTTGACACACTTTGCATCGTCGAGACATAAACATTTTGGTCGACAACGCATGCCGTAGTAAATCAGTTTGTATCTAAAACGTTTGTATCTAAACGTTTCACAGTTAAGATCGTATTATCAGAATGAGTTATTCTAACATCGAGTGGAGATACTCATTTTACGTATGGACGAGCCAACGAATTCCAGAAAAGCTCAGCGTCTCTACCGGCAGTCCTTTCCTCAGAGAGGAACATCCTGCTAAAAGTACATTTGCTTCGGTGTATTGTCGGCTTAAAGAAACTGGGTCTTGTATGTATAATATATATATATTGTATGTATAATATATATATAATATATATATATATATATATGCACATACACGCCGTGGAAAATACGTTTGGAAACGACTAAGTCATTATAATACACCATAAATGTCGCGTCGCCACGTAAGAATGTAAATTCACGTTTGAGATAAAAATCGCGCGTCGTTTGAAATTTAAAACCCGGGTCGTTAAGCATCGCACTATGACGATTCGAGCGATTTCGTGAGCTCCGTGACTCTTGATCTCGAATTTCAACGCACAGCCGCGACTCGTCTTCCCGCTCGGCCTGTAATTATTCGGTAACTCGCGCGTGTCACAATCGCACTTCCGCTGTCTCCCTGCCCTGAGCCCCGGCTCGCGTAGCACGCCTTTTTCTAGGTCGGCGACATAGTCCTGTGGCCGCTTTTCCCGTCACGTCGCGAGATTCCAGGACCTTTGGCACGGTCGCACAAGCGGCTCGTAGAGCCGAGCGCGGAATGAGCGCCGACGGTAAGTCAGTTGCTGGCATACCGAGCGCTCAGGTAGGTAGATAGGTAGGAAGACGACGGCGAAGGTGAAGAAGGAAAGGAAAGCGGGAGTGCGAGCGAGTCGGCATGCGAGCAGGCAGTCAGGCAGGCAGGCAGGCAGGCAGGCAGGCAAGCGAGCAGGCAGGCGAGCAGGCGAGCGAACAGGCAGGCAAGAGAGTATGGTATGGTCTAGCTGCTCGCTGCCGCGAAGCGCGTTGAATGCCGGGGCCCCGGTGTATCGGGGCCTGGTACCGCCGCCGTTCCCCTCTCCAAGATGGCCGCCGGTTGGGTCCAGCCAAGTCCCCCTGACCGAGCCAGGTAAGTCCGCCGAGTCAGGGGAAGGGTAGGCCTTGCAGGTGCCGCCATGTCAGTGCATGCCTAACCTCGAAGCCGCGCGGAACGGACGTTGGGCCCGAGAACGCGACATCTCGTGCTACCGCCGTGCTTTAAGGGGCTGCTGTTTAGGCCCCGTCGTAGTTCGCGCCTACGAATATCCGTCGTGGACTTGGAAACGTGGACCGATTCCGTACGTCGGTTAACACGGAGTCGAGCCGCGTAACGGTCCGGGAAGCGATACCGAGTGTTTTCTCTCTCTCTCTCCGGTCGAGAGGAACCAGCCGGAGACATCAACGCGTGGACGGAGAGAGAGAGTGCGAGAGCGAGAACGAGAGAGAGAGAGAGAGAGAGAGAGAGAGAACAAGAGAGAGAGAGAGAGAAGAGAGTTCGTCGGACGCACGGACAGCACGCTTTCGGCTGTGCCATCGCGCCGCGACGAGGAACGTACGTGAGTCTGCGAGACTCTGCAAAAGCGTGAACCGTAGACGCGGGTTGAGTTACGTCGTGTGCAAACGCGTGTTTCGTTTACGAGGTCGGGCAGAAGCGCGTTGCGTCTGAATTAGCGTCGGAATCAGCGCGTGTATCGGCGACGAGTGTGCGTTGACAGTTCGGAGCTGCTTTCCTGCGGTCGTCGTCCGCGACGACCCGTTGTCCCTCGGACAACTTGCATGAACCCCGCTGCGACAGGCTAAGGTCGCCTAATCATTCGTGTACTCTGCATTCAAGATTGATCGGCCAGTTGGAGCGTACAGAGGAGCGTACGGAGTCTCAGCTACGATGACAGCCACGACGTTGAGCCTGGAACGACGTTGTGGAGCGAATTAGGCGATCAAGAGAGAATCCGCGAGGTCCGCGACGTCGGGTCGCGTCGAGCACAGGGAACGTGTCCCAAGGACAGGCGCGCGAGGTGTCCGACGGGACGAGACATGGTCGTCAGCGTGTACGACGCGAGACGATCGCGCCGGGTTCGCGACCGGTCGTGCTGATCGGCCGGTTATCGGTCGTGGATCTAACGCGAGGAATGTGCCATATCTCGGCGTCGAGATATCCCAGTGACAGCGAGCGTAGCGAATAGCGCAAGGAGAGAGCTCTCATGTCAGCCGAGAAGCAGAGTGAGAGATAGGAGAGAGAATATATAGCAGAAGGATAAGAAGAGAGAGAAAAGGAAACGGAGCAACGCTCCGAGTGGAGTCGTCCGCTCTACGTTCGTCCGACGCTGGAATCTCCACGACGCTGGTATGCCTCCGAGGAGGTTGTAGCAGGGAACAGCAGCTCGCGCGGCCACGGAAGGTCGGCGATGTAGTGAAACAATCGCTCTGCGAGTCCTACGCGAACGTTGCTTCGTTGCTTCTCTCCGCGCGCGCGCGCGCGGGAGAGAGAAAGAGGGAGAGAGGTAGGGTGGTAATAACACGCGTGTGTACGCGGTTCGGGTGGAAGTGATACACAGTCGAGGGGAACCAAGGATAAAACCGAGTGTGATTGTGATTGATTGGTGGTGGTGCTAAAAAAAAATAAAAGAAAAGAAAAAAGGTGGGTGATCATCAAAAAGGTGCCGGTGGAACGCGACGGTCTCGTGGTTTTCGTTATTCGCGGACAACGGGAAGCTTTGACGGGAAGAAGGAGCACGCGCGTGGAGTCCGCGGAGAACTCGGTGCCGTGACCCGCGGCTCGCGGTGTGACAGCGGGAGATCGGCCGAGGAAACAGCGATAGACTACACTTGGGTGCCCGTCGTCGCTCTTTCTATCTCGGGTTCTCGCGACTGGCCGCGTAGGAATGGAAAGATCGAGATAATATCGCGAGAGACGGGAGAGGAGGGTGGAGAGGCCGCGGCGGTGTTGGAGGCCCCAGGATGTGGCATCTGCTACTGTTCCTCGTCCTGGGAGCGACCCTCGCCCCAGGCACGCGACCTGAGCGCGTGATATCCCTGGAGGTCTCCGAGAGTGCGCTGCCCGGCACCAGGATCGGCTACATCGACAGCGACTCCTTGCCGCTGTTGTTAATCGTGCCGATTCCCGGCTCGTCGGTGGAAGCCGACCTGGAGGTCATCAAGGAGACGGGCGAGTTGAAGACGAAGGGCCCGTTGGATCGCGAAACCCATCCATCGTACAGCCTGCTGGCGCTGCCGCAGAACATACAGATCGTCGTAAAGGTGCTCGACGAGAACGACAACGCGCCCACCTTTAGCGTGGATCACGTGGACGTGGAGTTCCCGGAGAACTCGCCGCGCGACTCCAAGCGGGCGCTACCGCCGGCACTGGACCCCGACCTCGACCTGTACACCACGCAGAGTTACGAGATCGCGTCGGGCAATCACGGCGACGTGTTCAGGCTGTCGCAGCATCGCGGCCGCGACGGTGTCCTCTACCTGGATCTCCAGAGTTCGGGCTCGCTGGACCGAGAAGCGCGTTCTCGCTACCATCTGGTGATCGAGGCGCTCGACGGCGGCACGCCGCCGCTTCGCTCGAGCCTCCGCGTGAACGTGACAGTGCAGGACGTCAACGACAACCCTCCCACCTTCAATCAGACGAGATACGTCGCGAGTGTGCCGGAAAACGCGACCGTCGGCACGGCGGTGCTGACGGTGAACGCGACCGACGCCGACGCCGGCGAGAACAGCCGCATCGAGTACTCCATCAATCGGCGGCAGTCCGACCGCGAGGAGATGTTCCGCATCGACGCGGAGACCGGTCTGGTCTACGTGAACAAAGTCCTCGACTTCGAGTCGAAGGAGCGGCACGAGCTGGTGATCGTCGCGCGCGACTGCGGCGCTCAGCCGTTGGAAGCGAGCGCTTTCCTATCCGTGCGCGTGACCGACGTCAATGACAACCAGCCGGCGATCACCGTCATCTTCCTGTCGGACGACGCGACTCCCAAGATCAGCGAGAGCGCGCAGCCCGGCGAGTTCGTCGCGCGGATATTCGTCAACGATCCCGACTCCAGGACGGAATACTCGAACGCGTCGGTCACTTTGGCCGGCGGTGAAGGCCACTTCGGTCTGACCACGCGGGACAATATCATATACCTGGTGGTGGTGGAGAGGCCGTTGGATCGCGAGGAGAAACCCGTGTACGAACTGTCGGTGGAGGCGACGGACACCGGCACGCCTCCTCTGAGGGCCGTGCGCACCTTCAGGCTGCTCGTCACCGATGTGAACGACAACGCGCCCAAGTTCGAGCAGGAGACGTACGAGGCTTACCTCCTGGAGGCGTCCGAGCCCGGCGTGTCGGTGCTGAAAGTGACCGCGACCGATCTCGACGAGGGCGCCAACTCGGCCGTCCGTTATTCCCTATTGAACACGTCGTGGTTCGCGATCGACGAAAAGACCGGACTCATCACCACGGTGACCCACGTGGACTGCGAGGCCGACCCGGCGCCGGTTCTCGTGGTGGTCGCCACGGATTCGGGAAGGCCGCCGCTCAGCAGCAGTGCTACCGTGTGCGTCACGATTCACGATCTCAACGACAACGAGCCGATCTTCGAGAGGCCGCTGTACAACGCCACCGTGCCGGAGAACCTGCCCGTCGGACGCTGCTTTCTCAAGGTAGGATTGCACAGTCACATCATTTCCTCCTCTTTCATTTGGCATTTCCGCCGCGCGAAAATGTCAGCGAGAGCGATTTTCGGCCGCGCGTTCCACTCGCTTGCATCGTTGCGACGTGATTGCCGTTGAATCGTGCGCGCACGTGTGTGTGTGTGTGTGTGTCTGTGTGTGTGTGTGTGTATATGTATATGTGATGTGCGCGAGGCAGGCGAATGACAATGAGAAACGCGAGTCATCCGAGATCCGAAAATCGCCTCGCGCCCTTGACGCTCGCGAACGCGATATGCTTTTCATCAGGCGCGGGCGTGACGCAGAAGGGCGCTGCAACGCGCGCTGCTGCTGCTGCTGCTGCTTCGCAACACTCGACGCGTCCGCGATGAAGTCGTATACATACGTAGCCAACGCTAACGGCAATTGTTTCGTCAGCCCGGTTGCGACCGCGCGACGCAAAAAACTCGCGAAATAGGTTCGCGGGCTGTTGTTGCAATTTTGCGAATTGCTTGTCACGCCGTTTGATATCTATATAACGCGCCGAGTATTTTCCACTCGTCCGGACGCTCGCAGTTCGCGCGTCGGGCCCGACGCCGTCATCTCCCTTAACAAGCGCGGTTCTGTCAGTGTCTCTCTCTCTCTCTCTCTCCCCCCTCTCTCCCCCCCTCTCTCTCTCTCTCTCTCTCTCTCTCTCTCTCTCTCTCTCTCTCGGTGTAATTGATATTTATATCCAGAGCGCTCGATTCGGCCAGCGCTCAAGTGTTCCATCTTAATTTGTTGAACCGTCGCCGTCGCCGTCGTCCGTCGCGTATTCGCGCGCGCGAGAAAGTGCGAGATTTGCAGAATCGATTGCGCAGGAGTCTCGCGCGGTGTGCGCCTCGTTCAACGGCGAGTGTTTACGACGTGAAATCAGGGTTTAATTGACGTGGCGCTTGCGAGAAGAAATCGCTAATCCTCGCTGCCGTTCGATCGGAGAAAATCCGTCATCGGCCTTTATACCGTGGCCCCTAATTGATCCGTCATCGGAATCGATTGCGCGAGAGACGTTTACCTGCCGGTCGCACGCACGCACGCGCGCGCGCGCTAGCTAGAGCTAGCTAGCTGGCTCGCTCGCTCGTTCGTTCGTTCGGTGTGAGCCTCTACAAATTAATATCTTAAATGTCGCGTCGGTGCGAGAATGACGGTACCCCGTGGATACTTCGCGTTTAACCCTTGCATAAGCCCCGTCGTTTCGCGTAAAGTCGCTAGGATCACATTAAAGGTTCCTCACGCAGCCCGGGCGAAAGGCCACGGAACGCTCGTAACCAGCCGAGCCGTCAGGCACGTACGTTACGCCGGGAAAGCCGTAATTGGTACTCGAGAGAATCTTATAAGAGAGCGAGAGAGCGAGAGAGCGAGAGAGAGAGCGAGAGAGAGAGAGAGCGAGAGAGAGAGAGAGAGAGAGGGAGGGAGGGAGAGAGGGGAAGACAGACGGAGAGGATAGATGGAGAGCGAGAGACGAGTGGGGTTTTCTTCGGCGTGTTTCAATTAGTACCGCGGGTATACCTGGGGAGCGTTATCGATCATCGTTTTTTATTCCGCGAAAAGGCCCGGCGTGCGCGCTCTCGCGCCGATGCGGTCGGGCCGGAGGTGGAATAAATCCGCGCGTTCATTTGCATGCGGCCCGCGCGTTCTCCGCGCGAGCGGTCCCCTCCCCCTCCCCACGCCCTGCGAGGGGAAGGAGGGAGAAATACGAGTAGGAGCACCGCGGCAGCGGCACGGTGCGACCTGAATGAGGAAAGTGTTGCGTACGCGTACCGGGACACACGTACGTACCGAACGGCGACATGAATCGCTCAGGGGCGTAGCGTCGCCGACCTGAGACTCTCTCGACTCGAGAGAAAGAGAGAGAGAGAGAGAGCGAGAGAGAGAGAGAGAGAGAGAGAGAGAGAAAGTCAGCAACTCGCGCGCCTTCTTTCGCGTCCCGACGACTTCCCCGTCTCTCACTTGGTCTTCTCTTGTCTTCTCTCTCGGCGTTGCCTCGACTCGCTTTGCCGCGCCGTACCGCGCGTATATATCGACCACGTGGCGCTCGCGGAGGGAATCCCGCTGACGTTCCCTCAGCGAGGCCGCCGTGGCTACGCGCCGAGACGCTCTTCCCCGGAGCGGTGTTAGAGCGCGAACAAGTTAGTCCCGACACCGATGGTGCTTTACGAGCCGACGCGTCGGTACATCCTGCCGAGTGCGAGCTTGGCACGCATTTGTACGTACGTCGCGCCGGCGAAGGCACGCGTGCGCGCGCGCGGATAACGACGATGGGCGGAATGCCCAAGGCGGAAATGAAGGACGACGGATCCCGGAAAGGATAAGATGCGCGGCTACGGCAGCGGCGGGTTCGTGAAATTTGAGATATCGCGACGCCTCGCAAAGACGATTACCGCGTGTACACCGGCTGTCGCGCGCGCGCCGTCACGAATGATCGTATTACGTTTGAGGTAATCGTCGAAAGTAACGTTACACCTCCGCGCGACTCGCGATATAACGCGCGCTCGTAATGAGGCGGAGTCGCGGCGCGAGCGAAATGAACAAGCGGTGCTAAATTCTTAACTCTTGGCTCTTCCCGCCGCTGAGAAAGCCGCTGAAAAGTGAAAGTCTGATGTAACGCCTCGATAATGGCTGAGGACTAATTCGTCGGAATCGACGCGCCGTGATTGCCGACGGTATCGCACCGGCCGTTAAGTCACCTCCCTTTCGTTGCCTTCCTCGATACGGTCGATGCGTTTCTCCACGCTATGACGAAGAGGGATCGCAGACGCTTCTGTCTCGTCTCGTATCCGGTACTCGCGCGTGTAGTCGGTAAGTTAGTTGGTTAAGTGTCGCCGCGCGTATCGGAGCGATCCGATAGATTCGTTTCGTCGTCGTCGCTCACGAGACGGGGAAATTCTCTGCGAACGCGCGTCCGTCCGTCATCATTCATAACACCGCGCGCGATCTGCGGGCTCCGTGAATTCCGCGGAGATCAAACGACGAGGATACGCGGCGGCTACGCGAGATGAAGGGGAAGAAGGAATCTCCTCCCTCTGTTCCTCTTCGTCCTTTTCTCCTCCCACATCCGCCTGTCCGTCTCACGCGCACTCGCTCGACCCTTTTTTGCCTCGCTGGATTGTCATCCGCGTGCGGCGCGAGGGTACGACGCACCGCCGAATGCCGATGGAAATTGCATTCGGGAATGAGCGAGTGCATTTTTCAATCGACCGACCAACGCATCCGGCGGGCCGGACGCGGACCGTGCGTGCGTGCGTGCGTGCGTGCGTGCGTGCGTGCGTGCGTGCGTGCGTGCGTGCGTGCGTGCGTACGTGCGTGCGTCGCAATGCAACCCGATGTTAATGGCTGCCGCCGGTACGATATATATTTTATTGGCGTTTCGCTGCCTAGTTCAATGATGATTTATAATTGTTGTCCGCTCGGCTGTAATTATTATAATTACAGATTTTTCGTCCGGGCTCTCTCGGAACTGGGCCCGAGCCCACTTTCTCTCTCTCTCTCTCTCTCTCTCTCTATCTCTCTTCGCTCCATCCCCTTCGACGCGGCTCCACCCCTTCGGTCCTTCGTCTCGGGCCTTCCTTTCCCCTTCGTGCGTTTCTCCCATTCTCGCCCTCTCTGTCTGTCCGCCGACCGCTCTCGCTTCCTCGTTCTCCATTTCGCTCGCCTTCGCGTCGCTCTCTCTCTCTCTCTCTCTCTCTCTCTCTCGTTCTTTCTCCTTCTACCTCCGCGAACAGAGACCAGATCTACGGCTGCTCCGCCGTAGGAACGGGTTTTGGAAGTCGGACTCGCGCGCGAGTCGAGTCCTCGCGCTCCTGCGCGAGACCTCTGTCTCTGCTCTCTCGTCTATGCCCTCGTCGATCGATGCTCTCGCCGTCGTTTAGCGCTGCGCGCTCCGCTCGTCCGATTCGACCGGCAGTCGCAGCTGCCTCGGTCGTCCGGACGTTCGCGATTGCGAACTCTTAACGAACCGTGCTTCCTTTCGAATAGCGATTTTTGCAACGTCCCCTCGTGATCGGACGAATATTACGTCGATAGGATGTGGCGTGTCCATTTCTGCGCGACGTCTATCGCAATGCCGATCGGTGCGATATCCGGTGCGATCGCTACCGCACTTTGTTAGGCTCGCTCGTGGGACGATCAGCCTACTCACGCGCTCGTTTCGCTTCGACCTTAGCTCAATTGGAGCGCGAAATTTCGCGACAGCGCTCGCGATTCCGCACACTTGACGAATCGCGCAGCCGCGCCGCGACGGAGCGAGCGGCTAGCGCGCGCATTAACATCGCCTAATGATCGCGATTGATGAAAAAGCCCGAGTAAAGATGTCGCCGCGCGACATAATTGATGCGGACATTGGATGCTACCGATCGCGCCGCGATGCTATTCACCCAGTGAGGCGACGAAGAAAAGAAAAGAAAGAAGGAACAGTTTCGAGACTCTCGAGGCTGTTCCCCCGCGGAATTCGCAAGCTCGTTTGCGTCTGCACCAGTGACGCTCGAATTAATCCTTTGACTCAGGGAATGCTTTCTTTCTCTCTCCCTCTGCGACATCTTATAAATGCTCGATAAAATTGAAAAATTTTTTTTTATAAAATAGAACCTCCGATGCGTGCTCGAGTTTTTTCTGTCATTGATTTCATCATCTTAAAATATCCGAAGTGTTGAAAAAGTACCGCGAGATTGCTTCGCCGGTTTAGTTTGAATATCCTCTCGACCGTCACGTTCACACGTGTCAAAGTTCACACGACGGAAGAAGGAGGAAAAGAAGAAGACAAACGCGCGGCACAGATATCACTTTCGTCAGACTGGCGGGCGAGTTATTCAATTATGACGTAATTCGCCTCTTCAACGAGGCAACCTCCGCGATTCGCGTAGGATACTTTCAACGAACAACGATCCCCGTCACGCGCGCGTACTCGTCGAATCTAACAATATCCGCGCGTACTCACGCACGGATATAACGGAACGTGCGTACACGCGTGTACATTCCGCGTACACGACTCGCTCACGCGTTCGCGCGCGCGCGACGCGCGCACGCACGCACGGCCTACACCGGCCAAGAACACCGGTACCAATTCATCCTCGCGCGCGTCCTCCATTATTCGTCCTAACCGGCGGACGGAGGATCATTAAGCCACGGTGCCTTTTGTCCGTCTCTATGCATCCGTCCCTAACAAGCTCGGCGAGAGGGCTCGGGAGAGCTCGAGAAAAACGCAGCAAAGTGTGCTCCACTTGGCAGTCCACCGATTTCCCCCGACGTGCCACGAGACGTGGAGGGACATCGGCCGCGTGTTGTCGATTGCGCTGCGCTTTCTATGGATCGTCCCGAAATCGAGCGGGCGAGTCGAGCCGAGAATCGATTACTCAGAGCGATCGCGATGCGCGCGGCGGCGACGACGGCGGCGCATCGCGCCGTCGACCGGTACATACACCGTGTATCGCGGTACGAAGTGATGACCGTAATGACTCTAACCACCGTCTGACATCTGGCATTAGGCACTCGGGCTTTCGAGTGGCAACGCCCGCAGCAATTGTTGCCGTTTACGACTGCCGTGCGCGCTCTCCCTCTCTCTCTCTCCCTCTCTCTCTCTCTCTCTCTCTCTCTCTCTCTCTCTCTCTCTCTCTCTCTCTCTCTCTCTCTGTCTCTGTCTCTCTCTCTCTCTCTCTGTCGATGATTCTTCTTCCACCACCAACACCAGCACTACCACCACCTTCTCCTCCTCCTCCTTCTCCTCGTCTTCTTCTTCTTCTTCTACTTCTTCCACTTCTTCTTCTTCTTCTTCTTCTTCTTTTCTTCCTCCTCCTTACTCTTCTTCTTCTTTCCTCTCTTTCTCTCCATCTACCTTTACCTTTCTACCTTACGCTCCTCCTCGCACGCGTGGACTCGACTACCTCGTCTCTCTCCTCCGTCTCGTCTCGGCACTTCTCTCTTCCTTTCGACTCGCGGTCCTTTCTCCTTCCTCTCGCGATCTTTCGCTCCTGTCTCTCTCTCTCTCTCTCTCTTTCACCAGTCTTCCTATCCCTCTCACCCGCTCTGCTCGTATCTCCTTCTCGTTTCCTCCGTCTTGCCCGCTCGTACGTCTCTCCTCCTTCTTGCTCGCTCGTTTCTGGTCCCTCCCTGCCTCTCGTTCGTCCGCTCTCGATCCTACGCGCTATAGACCGCATTCCCGAGCGCAACGACGAGGCAGAGATATATGTATATGCATTCGCGTGTGCACCGTTCGCCGCCGCCGCCGCCGCCGCCGCCGCCGCCGCCGCCGCCGCAGCCGCAGCCACTGTAGTCGCGAAGCGGCGCACTCGATAGCGCTGCATCGAGGTCCTGAAAAGTCATAATTGCGATATTTATTATTCGCGCTACTCTCACGACGCGCGATCGCTCGCCGACAGGTGACACAGCACGCATTCTTTTGGGGCGAACGAAGGAACGAATGAACGAGTGTATGCGCGAACGCGAGCACACAGTCGCTTATTTACGAGGGGATTATGCAACCGAGTGCTACACACGGCTCTAATCGTAATACCGTGCTACATAATGCGAATCTGGTTTTGTCCGGGACCGCGCGCGCACACGCCTCGCTCAAATTGCAAAACGCGACACGCGCTCGTTAACCCGTGAGCGCTCGCGTCACGAAATGCGCGTAGCTTTAAATTAAAATAGCGAATATATAATGGAGATTATAGCGTACATAAGTGCGCGCTAATACATTCTAGCGGATTGGGGCCAAAGATATATGGAGTTTCTTGCTCCATAAATTATTGCTCAAGGCGCATTTTTTAATGATATTATCTCAATTATCAATTATCAATAATATTATCTACTGTTTCAATAACATTATCTCGTATTTATCCTCAGATTTTTCAAAATAATTTTTATCGTAGAATTCTCGTGATGCGATTGAATGAAACATTCGCGGTAGCATCATCCGCACGTCTAAATTCCATGTCGCGTCGAAAGTGTCACGCCGAATCGTGCGAAAGTATACCGTGGAGTCTCGCGAGTGAGCGCTGATGCACGACGTAACGTCGTCCCCAACGTTCCCGCATCTCCATTTCAGGAATAACAGAGACCAGATCTCGAGATCCACCGCTAAAAACTAGACCGTATCTCACCGAACGGCGATAACGGCATATATACACGTCGCGCGCGATTTCCCCGCTGGAAATGTCCCCTCTTCGCGAATAATTCTCGCCGGTTAGTCCGCGCAAAAATAAATGCCAACGGGCGGCGATCGTTTAGCGAGGAAAAAAACGAGATTATCCTTATCGGCCCGCTCGATTACCATCATTTTCCCGCGCTCCTAGCAGCGCGGCGTGCGATAACTATCCGTTATCGGATTTCGCGTGTGTCCCTGGATTACTCAACATCCTCCTCTCTTATTCTCTCTCTCTCTCTCTCTCTCTCTCTCTCTCTCTCTCTCTCTCTCTCTCTCTCTCTCTCTCTCTGTCTTTCTCCCTACTCGATAGTGGGTGGTGAGGTGCCGGACGGTTGCGTTCGCCCTCGTCTTCTTCTCGCGACGTGGACGACAGGTATCTTTTCGGAACGACCGGCAAGGTGAAAAGAACCTAGACCCGAACCCCGTTCCTCATTATCCCTTTTTTCAACACAGGGGCGCATAATGCGAAAGAGTTTGTTTATACTCTAGCCATTTGTTCCGACGACAACGTAATAGAATTCACGGCAAACCGGACTCTTGCTCGAGAGGCGGAAAGCCGCGAGGTGCCGCGCTTCTCGCCGGCAAGATCCGAGACGGCGGTTAGATCTCGGTACCGGCGAAGAAGCGTTACGCAAGAAGCGGAGCTAAGAACTCGTCAATGCGCGAGTCTTTTTCCGGTCTCGCCGCGCGCGCTGGCCGTTAATGTTAGCCGGGGGGAAGACTGCAATTTCGGGCTGGAATTCTCCGGAGATTATTCCGCGCGGCGGGATCTCGCGAAAAATTCAGCTTTAGTGCCGCGCCGCGCGGCCGGCACTTTCAAAAATCTCCTTTCACACGCGCACACACGTGCCTGCAACACAACGCGGACAAACGATGCCGACTGGCTGTATCGGCCGACGAGGAGCAGACGGTAAGAAGGTGTGTACGTCGTAAGAAGTAGGTGATTGCTTGAGAACTCCTACGAGAGACCCGGGACCGAGGTGTGCTCCTGAGAGTCTACGGTGCATAACGCCGTTAAGAAGAACGGCTCGTAAAATCTTGGCAGCTGGGCGAGCCCAAGGTATACAGGCCGCGGACGGTCGAGAAAAATCTCTACTCTCTACGTGATCGCCCGATACCACCTCCCCCCTGCTCTCTCTCTCTCTCTCTCTCTCTCTCTCTCTCTCTCTCTCTCTCTCTCTCTCTCTCTCTCTCTCCTCCTGTATCGCTCTCTTTCTTTATTTCATGCTTGTCGTAGTCGAGAGATTGCAAGCGCGCCCAACAAAGTCACTTTATGACTGAGATATTTCGCGACTGGCTGGGTGATTTACAAAGTTTCGAAAGAAAGTACGCTCAGAATTTAACACGCGCTTGCTCAAAATGAAATCGAAAAAAAAGGAACTCTCTCATACGATGCGATGATTAATAGAGGATCGATGAATCTCAATGACGCCAGATAGTATATCAGACTCGTCGCGTGCCCGACAGCAAGTAGGATAACCCGAGTGAAGATCTCGGGCTCTGCAACAATCGTAGAAACTCTGCCGGACGTGAAGGATTCGCAAGGTTTCGGCTGAAAATGTCGACTCGGGAAGCGACGCGTCTCGCTCGAACGGTGGCATGTGCTTGATTCACATCAAGATCGCGTGATTGTCTCCGAATATCGTAACGTAAACGTCCGATGCCGGATATACCATAAAATCGTCAGTACGGTAAGCACGGTTGCGTTAATGAGCGAAGATAAAGCGAGTCGTATGAGCTCGTCTTTAAAAGCTTCATTACCGCGATAGCACTTATCATAGCCTTCGCACCCAGCGCAATCCTGCCGCGGTACCTTTTACACTCCCGATCACATCCGCCGATTTCTCCTGCCGCCTGCCATCCGGAAGATTGGCGCGTCTATCCTGAGAAAATTAAAAATTTCTTCCTCGTCTCGGCTCGGCGATGAGAAATTAAAAGGCAGCTCGCTGAATAGAATAGACTATATAATTAACATATTTCACGTTTTTCCACACACCCCTTTCCGGGTGAACTCCTCAATTAAGCTATAACAAAGATACGAGGATGAGAAAGAGAGAAGGAGAGATGGTTAAGAAACTCGGCGGATCCGCGTCGAGAGCGCCGAAGGCGTTAAAATGTTAAAATCAGGCCCGTGTCTCGTATCCCGATCGAAGTCGGTCACTCTCGATCGCGCTCCGTGAGCCGAAGAGCCCGCGGCTGCGCTCGGCCGCGCGCGTTTCCTCCAAGTTTAACGAAACGACCGTCGACGAGGTGGAGAACGAGGAACGAGCATGGAAGAGAGGTCGATCTCTTAAGTGCGTGTGTATATGCATCGAGGCGTTGAGGAGAGAAAGCGCTCGGTAGGCAGATCGGTGCCGGCTATAAGGCAGGTAGGCGAGATCGAGATAGAGGGGCGCGCGGGGGACGGGAAACTGCGTGTGAGCCGCACTTTCCAATGCACTTGGTGCGACCGTTGCACCGGGAAAGTGTGAGCGACGGGCTAAACCGACTCGTTTCGTAGACCTCGTGTTCGCACGTGGATCGCCGCAGTCCGCCCGCATCGAAACGGAACGCGCCGCGCCGCACCGCGCCGCGCCGCTTCGCGCGCGATTCCGTGGAAATGAGAGAGTCGCCGGCTGGGAAAGTTTGTTTCAGCAAGACGAACGGTAATGTGCATTCTCGCGTTACTCGCGATGAGGAAAGGCAGCGCGCGGAGAGCCATGAGAGGCTTTTGACGCTTCTCTCCTCGACGCGCCAGCGCGGATAATGCAAACGTTAATTTTCAGGAGACAAGCGCGTGCGCGCGCGCTGTTGGAAATACTTCCGAGAGTTTAATAGAGTTTTAATGCCACCGTGGCATGGCGAAAGTGGTCGATTACAACGACGGCGATTTCGGCGTCGAATTTATGCGCCTTGAAACATAATAGCGCGCCCGTAAATATTTAATTATAATATTAGCGGAGGGCTTTACGGCGGAACAACGAGCGATAAATTTTCCCAAGGCGGTTTCTCACAACGCTCCCGCCCGCCCGCTCGCGCGCGCACGCGGCCAGGACCTCGACGTTCACTCACGCTGCTGCCATCGCGTATCGGTCTCTCTCTCTCTCTCTCTCTCTCTCTCTCTCTCTCTCTCTCTCTCTCTCTCTCTCTCTCTCTCTCTCTCTCTCTGTCTCTCTCTCTCTCTCTCTCTCTCTCTCTCTCTCTCTCTCTCTCTCTCTCGTGTCGAGCTGAGCCGAGCCGAGTCGAGGAGCAAAGGTGGAAAATTCGTAAGCCGGTCGTTGCCCGATCGGCCGCGCGGCGTCCGAAGGTTGCGCGCAAGATCGGATTTCGTGAGTCGCCGCCGCGCTGATGTGAGTCGAGTTTAGCTTTATACTTCATTTCACGATCGATCATCACGGCTATCCCCGTGCATTTTCTCCCGCTGGCCGCCGAGATCCGAGCTCTGGGCGCATTCCGTCGCACGCATCTCGTCCGGCGACCGGCTGCAGCGCTCAGAGGGAAAACCACTTTCCGATCGATGCACGCTGCAGGAAAGTCGTGTAGGTGGTCGATCGGCTGCGCGGCGACCGATTGGTCTATCGATAGGCGGCGGTTATGGATGCGGAGCAGTTAACGAAGCACTCGGGAATTTCTCCGACGCAGAATGCCATTAGACGATTTACATACGCGCGGTGCGCTCCGCGCGCCGCATACTAATGAGCGGGCGGGAAGGGCGACGTGTTAAATACCACGCGCGATCTCTCGCGAGCGGTTTAATAATCGTGATATTATTAGGCGCGCGCGTTCTCCATTCCCGCCCGGCCGGCGTCCTTTTTTTTCCAGTCCAATGCTCGTCGCGTTTTCTTCTGTTCCTCTCGCCGCGCCCGCGCCGTCACGGAGCTTGCTTATCGACGCTTATTGCGCGCGAGCATTGTAGCTGTTATTAGGGGAATTTTATTTTACGACTCGGCCGCGAGGAAGCGACGGCCTCGCGTCGACAGATTACCGCCATTTGCATCGTGCGCATCAGGGATATGTGGCTCTGCGCGCGCTAATAGAGAAGTATTCGCGCTATGTGTCGTGGAATTACACTCGGGCCGTTTCGCATCGCGCGCGATTGCCATCGTCCGTCTCGTAATGTAACCGAAGATAAGCGGTAAGAGGCGGTAATACGTCTACCGTGAGTAATGATACTGTTAGACAAAATGCCTTATCGAGCATCTCACAAAAGCCCACCGTTCGTACGCCCGCGTGCCATAACGCGTCACTCCGCGTCGCTCCGTTATTCGGTGCTCCGCTATAGCTTAAACAAAGAACCGCGCATCGCACTCGGCCGGAATTGCGGGTGTGTTACGGAGATCGCGCGCGGCTTCTTCGCGGAATAACAGACGATAAGAAAGGGATAGGCGCGATAAGAAGGAGATTTCACGGTCGTACGTGATGCATCTTCCGCATAATAGGAATGTATCCGTCGCCTCTCTCTCTCTCTCTCTCTCTCTCTCTCTCTCTCTCTCTCTCTCTCTCTCTCTGCATCGGCCACGACGGGTTAATCCCATCGCGTTTACACGTCGCCTCGTATATGTTTTTCTTTTCCCTGTCCGATCGAGTTAGGCATTAGGCGGAAAACGGAAACAAAGCCGCGGGAATGCAGATCTCGCGGCGAGCGAGGCGTCGGTCTCGCGCGATAACGATACCGTTGAAAGAGGAAAAATCCGCCGAGTTGCGGAGGAGAAGGGTCAAGCACGAAGGGCTGCGCGCTCCTATCCAGCAGCGGTTAGTTCTAACGCTGACGAAGCACTACGAGCCACCACCCCGCGCACCGCGGCACTATAATCCAGCGAGGGACGGCGCGAATCGCCGGCTCAGGGTCAGTTAACCCAGCGGACTCGGGCCGGGCGGCTTCTTCCGAGTTACACTTAATCCGTTCCGCGCTCCCATCTCTCGCGCGGCCGGAAAACCGATGGCCCCGCGGTGTAATCGGAGATAAGCGGCAAGAAGCGCGGCGAGATGCGCCGAGTGACGACCTCGATTGACCCGTCGATCCGTCACGGTTCTCCCGCTGGAGAACCGGGGTGTGTGTGTGTGTGTGCGAGAGAGAGAGAGAGAGAGAGAGAGAGAGGGAGGGAGGGCGAGGGAGAAAGAGAGAAAAAGAGACTCGCACAATTAGCCGGGTAAGGTGCAAGATCGGAGGATCGTGCGCGTCAAGTGGAAGCTCGACGCCGCCGGTACGCTCGGGCGTACGAGAGTGCGCGAGGCCGCGAGTGCGAGTCCGCGAGTGCGAGCGGCGCACACGGTCCTGTGTGTACGCTCGCACGCTCGCACTCCTCCGTGCGCTGTGCGCGCAGGCCGGAGATAATACACGCGAGACACGCGTGTTTCACTAATGGATTCCCCTGGCCGCGGGCCGATTCGTTTTCGTCGCGTCATCCCTACGCGGAATTTGATTAATTACGACCGCACGACCGGCCCGGTAATTACTTTCCGATAGGATCCGCGCCTCTCTTCTCACCCTCCACCAATCATCTTTTCCATTCTCCTCCTGCCCCACCCATCCCGCTTACCTTAATCTACCCGCTCTCTCGCTTCGACGGAAATTCGTCGTTACGCCGGCCGATCGATAAGACCGATAACTCGACAGATCGCGTCCCGATGCGATGCTCAGGTGGATACGGCCCTCCTCCGTCCGTTCGCTCGCCTCTCTTCTGTCCCCTTCTCACTTGCGCACACTCACACACTCTCTCTCTCTCTCTCTCTCTTTCTCGCTATCCACCTTGTCGCGGAAGCGCCTGTCGAGAGTTCGTATTGTTCCTTGGGGATCACGAGCCGGAGCCTTTCAACTCCGATATCCTTTCGTTTAGACGAGAGACGTTCACGCGTGCGACGCGTTGCACCTCCTTCGTTCTTCGCGCTCTCACCTTCGCGCGGTGCTTCACGTTAGGTGCGCGATAATCTTCTTACTGATACGCTCACGAGATAACCGCGAAGAGAGGGCGGGAGGATATCTCCGAACAAGCCACAGTCTCGTCGGCATTTTCGCGACTCGGTCGCGAATAAAATGCGCGGCTAAGAGAATTGTAATGAATAGCGGTGTAATTACATCGGCATGCGCGCGACGGCGTCTGAATTGACTTTAGCATGCTTATTAGTCCTCGATGCGATACAGATGTAACGCGAAATGGTATGATTAGCGGTAATTATACTTCTTCGCGCGCGCTCTTATGAAACCCGCGCGCGCGGGTGATTTATTTTATTAAAATACACGGTAAGAGAGAGAGAGAAAGAGCCCCCTCCGTTGCCCTCCCTCTCCGAGGGAGTCTGACAAGATAATCATTTATTTACCTTCATTTACATATCGCGCGGCGCAAAACAGGTCCGTATCAATCGGCCAACTCGCGATTCGCATGAAGCCTCAATTTCCCGCGAACAATTCCGCGCGTCCCGCGCACCTCGCGTCATTGTTACACCCGCCGCGACTACGTGCGAATTCGCTCGCGCGGATTCCGCCAATTGCCAGCTAGCTCCATATAACGGGTCGTCTAGGATTTCCTGGAAATATCTCGATATTACCGAGGCGATTCTCCATTACGCTTGATATACGGCCGATTCGCTAGGCCGCGCGCGCGTGTATCTTCGTCCTGGCATTTACGACGCGCTCGGTTTCTTCGTGCACGTCCGCGAGCACCTCGATATTTTCCTCGACCGGTCGTTCTGGCCGCTCTCCGAACTTTCACGGCGGATTAAGTCCAGAAGCCAAGCCGATTCGGGCCAATTCGCCGACGTCCTCGGCCACTTGACTGTTTCACAGCTCCCTCTCTCGAACGAGCTATCTCTCGCGACCACGCGTCCGCGGTGATTCCTTGCGCTGATCGTCGGGCGGAGCGCGCGCGTTGGTCCCCTGTGAACACGAACACGCGTCGCGTCGGAGACACCCGGGCTGATATCCCGGACAGAGACAGATGCAATCGTGAGACGTGCGAACCGCGGCGGCGGCGGCGGCGGCGGCGGCGCCAGGTGGGATTAGCACGTAGCGCAACGTGCGAGCTAATATCCTCGCGCGGTATCCCGCGCCGATGAACCACGATGACCCCCGAGCGCCGCGTCTATACTCTTCGCGCGGTGCCGCGCGCTCGTAAATAAGGGCCGCTCTCGTAGGCGAGAGGTGTATCGCACGAAAACTCGTCGCGTCCTAATTTACGAGCGCTTAAAGGCGCTGGCGAGTGTAACATTAGCGGCGATAGGCCACTCCGAGGCCAGCGTGACACCTTTTAAAGAATAGCTCTCTCGAGCGGCCGTATCGACGACGACGATGACGACGTAGCAGTGACGCAGGCTCTCTCTCTCTCTCTCTCTCTCTCTCTCTCTCTCTCTCTCTCTCGGTGTCGAGGTAGAGGTCGACTTTTAATTAAGTTGAGTCCACGTCCAATTAACGGGCCCGTCCGCGCGCGGCGCTCAAAGATGGACCCCATGCGTCGGGTGCGCGCATTAGATACGCGAATATCGCGATGATGGACGGATGGGCGATACGGTTTAACGTCGCGATATTCGGGACGTTATATTTTACGGGCCCGGCGCGGCGCGATGCGACGACCGGCTCGTTACAATGGAGCGCGCGCGGCGCGCCGCAGATACATAACAAATCGCGCCACAGATTCATTATCCTCCCCCTGCCTGCCCGCGCCCGACGCTGAGAGAACGTTTGCTAAACTGGTAAATATGCGTCAGCAACTTGCGACGCCAGGAGCAATTAATCATGCTTTATTTGCGCGGTGTTAATGATAAAAATGGTGATTAATAACGCTACCCGTACGAATAGCCGGGCTGACTGACGCCGACGCTAATTCTAATACCGCCAAGTGCATTTTGGCGCGAGCGGCGAAATGACGGAAGTCAACAACGTTCAATCAACGAGTTCGGTCGATTGAACATGGAAGCGTGGCTGGCGGAGAGTTCGCGCAGATAAGCATTCTTATGTTCCGCACGATATTTCAATTAGCCGGATTATTATTCCTCGGTCGCGGGACGTGTTGGCCTCGGCGCCCTCGATGTGGTATTTCGATAGTAACGAAGCAGTAATAGAATGAGATCGTTGAAACGGGCGTCAGCGTGGCCGCCGCCGCCGTCGCCGCGCAGCAATCACGAGTTAGTCCCGAGAGTTGGCACTCGGCGCTTATCGTGTAGGCTCGCAGGGTATCGTGAAACGTCATATCACGATCGCCATCGATTACCCTTTTGTACAGCAACTGCTGAACGAAGGAACATGTGATTTGCACGTTGAGGCATCTTACGTAACGGACCGCGCAGCGCCGATATCAGCCTCGGCTTAGAATGAAATGTCATCGTCATTCTATCCGAGTCAAGTTCGTCCGACACCGACGAGAACGGTCCTCGTGAATTACCGCTCGCTCGCCTTCGCGGACGACGCAGCTTGCTGATTTCCTGCCGACCGGCCACGAGGAGACCGTCGCAATGTCGCGTCGTGCCGGACGGCCGCACCGAAGACCACACGTGGAATGCGGATACACACTTAGACGTGTGTATCCGCATTGATCCTTATTTCGGCGGACCTTTCGAGAAGTAAATTGCAGCTCGCGAGCGTGGCGCGCGCCGGCCGGTCAACCGGCCTGACCGACCGACCGGCCGACGCGACGACGACGCCGGCAGCGACGATGACGCGGTGAGACCGAGGGGCGAGTACGACTTTTAATTAAGCCGACGTCCAATCAAGCGGCGTCTATCTACCGTTGAGCGCTTATTCCCGATGCATTTCCGCGTTCCCCGAGCACCGCGGGGTTCAGCTCCAGGTGAAGCTTCCGCTCGCCACTTGATCGCTCCTCGGCCGGAACGGCGAGAAGGACAGAAGGAGAGAGATAGAAGGTAAAGATAGGTAGACAGAGATAGATAGATAGATAGAGAGGGAGAGAGAGAGAGAGAGAGAGAGAGAGAGAGAGAGAGAGAGAGAGAGAAAGGAAAAGGTGTAGAGTGTCCTCCCAGGACTCTACGTCCAGGTCAATCCACTCGTCCGTCTTCTACGCGATCGAGTTCCGAGGATTTCCCTCCACATCTCGATGCGGTCGGCCAACCCTTTCCGCTCCCCTTCGCTGCGTTCCGCCTATCTGTCTATTTATATATCTTCATCTACGCGCACGCTCTTATCGGCCATCGGCGAAACTCGGAAAACCGCGGAGAGCGCGATTAGCCACCTGCTTTTAATTAGATCAACCAAGTGCAGAAACTACGCGCGCGCGCTTAGTCGCTCGCTTGCGAAGATCGCGAAGATCGCGGCGACTCGTCATTAACGTCTCCGAGATTTTATATCGGCCGATGCCGTTGCCGCGAGTTACAGTCGAACGTTAATTCCGCGTCCGCGTGGATTCTCGACTCCGTTTCCCCGCGCACACGCGCGCTCCTTGAGGACACCTGGAATGCGGCGTTTATCGTCATGATTACGAGTTACGCGCTGGTCCATTATCAGACCTGGGGCGTGGCAACCCGCAACGTCTTTTTCAGCCGTCGTCGCGAGCGCTGATAAGCAGAGCTAAGTAGCGCGGCGTCTTCGCGTTTAATGTTCTTGTAAATTCGCCCCGTGCGTCGTCGCTGCGCGCGAGCACGGCAGCACAGGAGCCTATCCTTCCGCGACGGCACGATCCTTGCACGAGCATGACGGCATACGCAAGCGCTCGCGCCGAGGGTCTCCGTGAGGCCAACTGAGAGTCGAGTCGATTCATGTTGCAAGGTTTGCGCCTTTCAGCACGAGCGCGAAAGGAAAGCTAATAGAAATTGTTGCAAGTAATTTTCTATTCGACTCGGTTACCTCCGCCCCACTCCCCCCTCGCTACCGTACAACCACCGCGAACGACGGATGTTGAGAGAAGGTCTGAACGCGAAGCTTCCTCGTGGTACTTTTGATAGTCAAGAGGGAAAACGAGAGAGAGAGAGAGAGAGAAAGAGAGAGAAAGAGAGAGAGAGAAAGAGGTCAAACCCTCTGTCATCATCGCCGTCGTTGCGCGACGACGACCTTGCTGCGTCCCTGCGCCTCTTCGACTTGCATAACTAGCTCTGGTTCATCCGCCGGACGAGAATCGGCACGATGCCGTAATACGTCTGAATACAAGACGGGATGGCGGCGGGGAGGGCGGGAGGGCTGGTGCTGGCGGAGGACAACAGACGTCGGGTAAAGAAGAAAAGGAAGAGGCAGTCAGAAGGAAGAGGTAGAGAGAAAGAGAGAGAGAGAGAGAGAGAGAGAGAGGGGGATATGTCGTGAGCAGCATCAGACTAACAGCAGGTGGTTGGTTGGCTTAAATGCCTTCCCGGGAATCGGTTCAACATACAGAGTGTCCCAGAAGTCACGCGCTATCTTTGGCTGGGCACGAATTGGGACGAGTGTTGATCGATAAATCTGAAATAGCAGAATCGACGGGGACGACGAAGAATTCAGTTTCGGAGAGACGGACAAACGAACAAGGAGAGAGAGTGAGAGAGAGAGAGAGAGAGAGAGAGAGAGAGAGAGAGAGAGAGAGAGAGAGAGAGAGAGAGAGAGAGGGAGGGAGAAAAAAAAGTATCCGCAGCTTAATTTCACCTGCGATAATATATAATTATAAAATAATATATAATTGAACGCGATCTCAAGTGGACCATTTGTTCGCAGATGTCCAATTCGCCGGGCGAGAGGCGAACTTTTCGATACATTTGGTATACACGTGGGCGAGCTCTAATAGTACCAGTGTCTTATCGCTCCGAGGATGCGTGCGCGCGGAGACGTGCATACGCATATGCGTGCATACGCGAGCATTCATAAGCCGACTTGTGACACTACGTATCGCGCGGGGGCGTGTATCGCGGTCGTCTCGTTTCCTAGAGTCCGATTATTACCACAATTTCCTCGGAAAGCGAGAAGGGCCGGGAGGGGATAAAAATATTATCTAGTATCTAACTTTCCGCACGTGCGCGCGCGAGAGAGAGAGAGAGAGATAGAGAGAGAGAAAGAGAGAGAAAGAGAGAGAGAGAGAGAGAGAGAGAGAGAGAGAGGGAGAGAGGGAGAGAGAGAGAGAGAGACTCTCCGAAAGCTGCTCCGCACGGGGTCGTGGAATATACAGAACCAGGAAGTTCTGTTAGGCAGTATATCGCCTCCGTCGACGATGTTTATACCGAGAATCAGATTATTGTGCCACGTGTTGCCGCGCGATACGTTGCTGCGCGGAACAATTACTGATAAAAGATGATTTAGAACGCGCCTTCTCGGCGTGCAAGTCTTATCACTCGCGTTACCACTCGCGTGATGATCTCCGTAGATCCACGTAGCGAGTTTATCTGGAAGCCGAGCCAACCCTTTTCCACGTAATTGCCGTGAAAAGTTGAGTTTCGTTAGATTCGATGCGGTGCACAAAAGGGTAGAAAGCTACTCGACGCAGCATTTAATTGGTCGCAATAACGATACGAAAGATGGATGTATTCCAAAGAAGCTACCTTGAGATCTCCTCAACGTCGTTATCGTTGCATTATCGCCGCTGATCCGATTTATGCATTGAGAGAGGAAATATCACGAAAAAGTAACGAAAAATATTTATTCGGCGTTGCAGAAGAGACGCGAAGGATAACGCTTCCCTCGGACGAGACAAGTCCAACACTCACACGCGTCCTCCTAAACGGAACCGGAGACCTCCGAATTTTTGTTGCACTTGTGCACGTCCGAAACAACGCGTACAAAATAGCGTTTTAACCGCGTCCCGCGAGTCCCGTCGCGCATTGCCATTTGCCGTTCGCCACCATACTTCCGTTGGCTACCGCAATCCAATCTCCGCCACGCTCTTCGGGCCCTTTATCTGCCTTCATCGTGGCACGTTCCGAGCGAAGTTACGTGGAAGATCGTTCACGATCCTCGTCGAAGTCTTGACTTTCGAGGGAGGAGAAGCACGACCACCTGTCGTCTAGCCTTGCCCGCCTCGTGACGTACTTTGTCCGCAGGATGTTCTCGGGTGGCCGGCCGGCGCGGCGCGGCGCGGCGTGGCGCGGCGTCCCCCTGCGCGCGTCATGCGCGTGTCGATGTGTCTGCCATAGTGCGTGCACGTCTCCCGCGTGATATTTCGCGGCTGATAATCTTTGACGCGACGGAATGTACGGCGCGGTTAGAAGGGCCGGAGACCGCGCGCGGCTTGGCGGCTAACAGCCGCCGCCTTCTTTTTGTGTACGCATGTTAATCTCTAATTCGCCGTTCCTTCGTCCGGGCGCGGGCGCGAGCGCGCGCGGACTCGACGACGTTGATTTACCGTTGATTTATCGTGGATATAAAATCGGCCCTCGACGGAAGAGCGCGGGCGCGCGAGCGCTCTGCACTTGTACTTGTCGCTGCAAGTTCCCCGCGAATCGGCCGCGATTGTCGCGAGCGCAAGAAGAAAGCGCACAAACGTCACACCTGCTTAGCCAACTGGCCGAGCCGGGTATAACGGGTAGAAGAATTTTAGGATCGTCGATCCACCGTCTCAATTACACGCGGGGCCAACTGCATCTTACGTCACACGGCTCGTTGCCGTTGTCGTTGTTGGCCGACAGTGCGGTATGGTCATTGTGTGGCCGAGGTGTAACTTGACCCTCGTTACCGGAATGATCTACCGAAACGAGTCGGCAGAAGTAGGTTGTCGGGGCTAGCGGCGCTGTTCCGTGCTGCTCGGGTATTACTCTAGCCGGCGTGCTCGTGAGCAACGTGAGATTAATTACAAGGACGCGCCACGAGGAAAAAGACCGGCCACTCCGAGAAGAGAGATACGCGATTTGTCACGGCGGGTATGAGCCCTCGTCTTGCATTAAGACGCTCGTCTCGAAAACTTTACGATTATCACGACTGCGTACGTATCGCGATCTCCCCCCCCCCCCATGCATTTCCCGCTCCTCGTCGTACGCTAACTCTCGAAGCGCTTTGGAAATTCCCTTTTCCGATAGTTTATCCCAAGAGTTAAGTTCTTCTTCCTAAGAAAGTATTCGAGCGCTTTTCACACGCAATGTATCCTGAGACCTCGACAATGAGGTAGACAATGAGGCGCTGTCGTAGATCCGGATAGTTGATAGAAAACGAACGAGCGGGACTCGAACGTACTCCCGCCCTTGATTACGATCCAACAACTGTCTCTTCGTTATTAAGGATAGCATAGCTAGCGCGCGTTAGTTAGCTCTCTACTTTGCTCCACGGCGAGTGCGCGTGGGATGCAATTGACGCGCGGCGCGGCGCGGCGCAAAGCAAGCGCGGCGAGCGTACGTGTCGATCGATTTACTTCGACGGCTTAAAGCGTGCAACGATTTCGTACGAAGCATTGGCGATCGTAACGATTGAAGATCCAGAGAATACGCGTTGTCGTGGAATGAATATGGGTGCGCTCCGTTCGCGCCGTTTTTACCTCGTACGCAGAGAGAGAGAGAGAGAGAGAGAGAGGGAGGAAGAGAGAGAGAGAGAGAGAGAGAGAGAGAGAGAGAGAGAGAGAGAGAGAGAGAGAGAGAGAGAGAGAGAGAGAGAGAGAGAGAGAGAGCGGTGCGTGCCGCCGCGGGTGAATGAAGGCGTCGCGAGCGTGTATGCACGGCGTTTCCACCTCGTGTAACTCGAACTGAAAGACACCTCTCGGTTCTCTCTTTCTCTTTCTCCTTCTGTCCCTCCATCGCTCTTTCTCTCTCCCCTCACTGTCTTCGACGCTGCAGCGCGAGCGACGTCTCGCTCGCACGCGTGTCGTGCACGAATGCAAGCGTCACCGTCGCGTCGTTCGCCATCTGTAACCGGTGGAATGCGTGTTGGTGGCACGTGCTCCCCGAGGAAAATATTGATGTTTACCAACGAGGGGGTTCTCTCTGTTTGCTGTTTGTTCCGTTGTGGGGTGGGAATAAGTGCCTCTCTCTCTCTCTCTCTCTCTCTCTCTCTCTCTCTCTCTCTCTCTCTCTCCCCCCTTCTCTGCCGCTTTCTCTTTCTCTCTTTCTCGCTCGAGACCAATAAGTTGGATATTTTCGCTCCAATCGAATAATAGCGAAACAGGTTTCCCCGACGTGCGTATCTACAATGTCTGCGCGTACGAGCGGCATAGTAAAGTTGACGCGTTATCGCCGCGCGCACTGAGACCGTCGTCATCGACTTGACCGTCGTTACTCGTCTTTGTCGTTAGTGCTCGTGTACGAGAAACCCGTTCGTCTCGATGGCCAGAACGTTGGCAGTACCGCGCGTAATTTCGAGATGCCGGGACGAGCTCTCTCGGGAAATTGCAACGACGTCGTGAGCGGGACGACGCCTCGCGTTACTTGTGCGCGTCCGCTTCACAAGTATGTTTTAAATCGCTATGACGATGTGATTAATACTTTGATTCGAGCTTTATAATTGAAGTGTCCGCTTACAATATAAGGTACTTTCACGGCGATATTTCGCCCCCAAGGTAAATAATCTTGCAACCGAGCGCAGATATCGCACCGCGGCCGCGCGGTCGCGGCGCAATTCACACAGCAAGGCCGGCCGCGGCATTATAACGTACGCGAATAATTTCGGCTCTTAATGCGTAATGCGTGTGTATAAATCCGAAGGACGCGCGGCGCGCAGCCGTCTCGCGCCGCTGTGTTTGTATTAAGTTTCGCTAACGAGACTCGAAAATTAAGATAATCGTCGCCGTCGCGAGATTGCCCGTGACGTTATTCGGGCGAGGTCAGACGCCGCGATTCCCGCCCTCGCCGATGATATACGCGTGCTGGCCGAATCCTTAATTGGAACAAATAAATATCGCGACGACGACGACAGCGAGGATATAGCGAGGGCGAGAGCGGCGACGACGACGACGACGACCGCTGCACAGTCGATTATAACAATCCGCGCACGGCGCGGCGATTTATCGCGAGCGAGCGCGGGCGACGAAAATTTTTCCACGTCGACGATTTTCGGCTCTTAATTACACCCTGGGACGTTATAATAGGTCGCGGCGTCCCGTTCGCTCGCTATGAAAAAGGAGCGTACGTCGCGCGCGCACAAAAGCGCCTCGACAAAAGTGAAACGTTACCCTCAAATTATGGGGGGAAGGATAGGCTCGAGGGAATTAAAAACGACGCTGACTTTGAGTATGAATTATTAATACGCGCGAACGGCGCGCTTCCACCACGGGAAGTTTATGGCAGCGGCTACGAAACGCGGCTTCTTTCCTTTCTCTTTCCGCGTTTGTTTTCTCTTTTTTTCTCTCTCGTCGGCAGCCTTCTGGTACAAGAATATCATCGCTGCTACTCGTGCGCATTGATACCGTCTAGTGAGTCGGTGAGGAGAGAACAGGCGGTCGCGCGGTAATTAAGCCGCGACAAAAGCGGCGCATTTGTACAAACGGACAAAAGTAAAATCATCACTTATCCGCCAGCAGCGTTTCTCGCGCGAGACAACATAATGGCCCTCGCGTATGCAAATTCGGCGCTGGGGACAGTCGCAAGAAGGATATCACGGAATAAGAGCTTAATTTTAATATACCTGATTAGCGGCGCAGTGAGCGGCGGGGCCCTGTTGAATGCAACGTACATCCCGTTCGCGATCGGCGGCCGCGGCTGTATGATAATAACGCGGGCCCATACGTTACACGCCGTGGTACAAACGAAACACATGCGCGAATCGTGAGGCAGAGCGCGACGTGGGGCATGATAGGCGGAGAGGGAGAAAGAAAGAGAGAAAGAGGGTGGAGAGAGAAGAAGAAGAGGAGAGAGAGAGAGAGAGAGAGAGAAAGAGGGCCCGATGTGAGTAACGAATATCTGATAGCGAATCCCCGGCATTGCCAACGTATCCCTCGACTCCGCGGAACGAATGAGGGCCCCTCTCGACACCGCGGGGCCCCCCCGCGCGTTCTCGAGGGAACCGATGCCACGGTTCCCTTACCCACGCGCGCTCTACCGCGATCACTGCGCGCCGTGCGCAAAAATGAGAGACAGTTATGAGGGAGGAGGGTACAGGTGGGTGAGGGGGGAAGAAGGATTTACTTTTACTTTCGATCGAAGATCTCGCCCCACCACCTTTCCCAAATTTCACGTCACGTCCGGGGAACCTTGTCTCTTCCCCCTCTCTCTTTCTCTTTCTTTCTCTCTCTCTCTCTCTCTCTCACCTCCTTCCCTCTCTTCTCTCTCTCTCTCGAGGTAAGAATGAGCGGCGCGCGGGCACCGGCCCAAAATAAGCT